>NW_026290858.1:60000-150000 GCF_023373465.1 Oncorhynchus keta | reverse complement strand
TCCAACCTAAAACGTTCTGTGGTGTTGATGGGATCCTCAATGAAATTATAATATACACAGACCACAAGTTCCAATTGGCTATACTAAAACTCTTTAACATCCTCCTCAGCTCTGGCATCTTCCCCAATATTTGGGACCAAGGACTAATCACCCCAATCCACAAAAATGTTGACAAATGTCAATAACTACCGTGGGATATGCATCAACAGCATTATTATTAACAGCAGACTCGTACATTTCCTCAGTGAAAACAATGTACTGAGCAAATGGCACATTGACTTTTAACCAAATTACCGTAGGACAGACCACGTGTTCACCCTGCACACCCTCATTGACAAACAAACAAACCAGCAAAGGCAACGTCTTCTCATGCTTTGTTGATTTCAAAAAAAGCTTTTGACTCAATTTGTCTTGAGGGTCTGCTATACGAATGGATGGAAAGTGGAATAACACACATTATTCTAACATCCATGAACACAAACAACAAGTGTTAAAATTGGCCCTGACAGTAAATCTAAAAAATAATGGTGTTCCAAAAAAGGTCCAGTTGCCAGGACCACAAAAACAAATTCCACATGGAAAACTATACATACCTTGGGCTTAACATCAGCGCCACAGGTAACTTCCACAAAGCTGTGAACGAGAGGCAAGAAGGGCATTCCATGCCATCAAAAATTCAACATACCAATTAGGATTTGGCTAAAAAATACATTAATTATTTATAGAACACATTGCCATTTATTTTTTTGTGAGGTCTGGGGTCCTGCTCACCAACCAAGACTTCACTAAATGGGTCAAACACCAAATTGAGACTCTGCATGCAGAATTCTGCAAAAATATCCTCCGTGTACAACGTAGAACACCAAATAATGCATGCAGAGCAGAATTAGGCCGATACCCACTAATGATGAAAATCCAGAAAAGAGCCATTCAATTCTACAACCACCTAAAAGGAAGCGATTCCCAAAACCTTCCATAACAAAGCCACCACCTACAGAGAGATGAACCTGGAGAAGAGTCCCCTAAGCAAGCTGGTCCTGGGGCTCTGTTCACAAACACAAACAGACCCTACAGAGCCCCAGGACAGCAGCACAATTAGACCCAACCAAATCATGAGACGACAAAAAGACACATTGGAAAGAATTAACAAAAGAACAGAGTAAACTAGAATGTTGTTTGGCCCTAAACAGAGAGTACACAGTGGTATAACTGTTTTATATAAGTAGGCAAGTCAGTTAAGATCAAATTCTTACTTTCAATGACGGTTAACTGCCTGTTCAGGGGTTGACAGATTTGTACCTTGTCAGCTCGGGGATTTGATCAACCTTTTGGTTACTAGTCCAACGCTCTAACCACTAGGCTACTCTGCCGCCCCAGAACACCTGACCACTGTGACTGACCCAAACTTAAGGAAAGCTTTGACTATGTACAGACTCAGTGAGCATAACCTTGATATTGAGAAAGGCCGCCGTAGGCAGACATGGCTCTCAAGAGAAGACTGCCCACAAAACTGAGCTGCTCTTCCTAACCTTCTGCCCAATGTATGACCATGTTAGAGACATACAGTATATATATATATATATATATATATATATATATATATACAGTGGGGCAAAAAAGTATTTAGTATTTAGTCAGCCACCAATTGTGCAAGTTCTCCCACTTAAAAAGATGGGAGAGGCCTGTAATTTTCATCACAGATACATTTCATGACATGACAGACAACATGAGAAAAAAATCCAGAAAAGTCACATTGTAGGATTTTTTATGAATTTATTTGCAAATTATGGTGGAAAATAAGCATTTTGTCTGTCATAGTTAAAGTGTACCTATGATGAAAACTACAGGCCTCTCTCATCTTTTGAAGTGGGAGAACTTGCACAATTGGTGGCTGACTGAATACTTTTTTGCCCCACTGTGTATTTCCCTCAGATTACACAGACCCTCAAAGAATTAGAAAACAAACTCCCATATCTATTGGGTGAAATTCCACAGTATGACATCACAGCACCAAGATTTGTGACCTGTTGCCGCAAGAACAAACACCATTGTAAATACAACCCATATTTATGTTTATTTATTTTCCCTTTTGTACTTTCACTATTTACACATCGTTACCACACTGTATATAGACATATGATATTTGTAATGGCTTTATTATTTAGGAACTTCTGTGAGTGTTATGTTTACTGTTCATTTTTATTGTTTATTTCACATTTGTTTATTATCTACTTCACTTGCTTTGGCAATGTTAACACACGTTTCCCATGACGATAAAGCCCTTTGAATTGAATTGAATTGAATTGATAGAGAGAGACAGAGAGAGAGAGAGAGAGGAGACCACAACCATTCTTCTCTGTACGATTTAATATTGAGGCGACATAGCAAACTCCTGTAAATATTTATAATCTCTTCTCCATAGCCTCACGGCTCCTTTAAATGAAAGATGTATAAGGGTTCAAGCCGAGGCCTACAGTGAACTACAAACCTCAACAACCTTGACAAACACCTTTCCATTTTTAAATCAGAATAGTGTTTAAAGAGGGTGTCAAAATGAAACACTAAGAAAGATCAGTAACTCTTGGTTCCCTTCAGGGAAGATAAAGTACAAACACTTCTGAAGTGATTGGCAGTCGCTGGATTTCACCCTTAACAACCGTAACGAGGTTAAAATAAAAAGATTTCACTTTTAGTGACTGATTATATAGAAGTGCAATGAGATGGAAAGAAGACGTTATTAAATGTGAATAGGGCTGTGTGTGTGTGTGTGTGTGTGTGTGTGTGTGTGTGTTTGTGTGTGTGTGTGTGTGTGTGTGTGTGTGTGTGTGTGTGTGTGTGTGTGTGTGTGTGTGTGTGTGTGTGTGTGTGTGTGTGTGTGTGTGTGTGTGTGTGTGTGTGTGTGTGTGTGTGTGTGTGTCTGTGTGTGTTTGTGTGTGTGTGTGTGTGTGTGTGTGTGTGTGTGTCTGTGTGTGTTTGTGTGTGTGTGTCTGTGATGATCGTATTAATGAGTTATCGGTTCCAATGAACAGATCAATTAGGCAATTAAATACTCAGATGGAGAAGGAGACAGACACCATGGGAGACCCATGTTTTAGATAGACAGGTATAATCTCTAGGATCACCATCACCTACTGATAAGGGTCTCTGCATATAAATACTTAGGGATGATGAACAGTCTATTAAAATGCATGTTGACGAACTTTATAAACGGCTAAAAATCAAGCTAGAATTCCTCTTCAGAAACAGGACATGTTTGTCCTCTATAAATAGAAGACAAATTGTGCAAGGTACTTTTATGTCTGTTACAGATTATGGGGATATTATTTACATGAAGGTTACGGCATCGACACTTAAATCGCTGGATGCTACTTATCATTGTTCACTCAGGTTTATTACGGGCGCTGGCTACAGAACTCACCACTCAGGTTTATTACGGGCGCTGGCTACAGAACTCACCACTCAGGTTTATTACGGGTGCTGGCTACAGAACTCACCACTCAGGTTTATTACGGGTGCTAGGTACAGAACTCACCACTCAGGTTTATTACGGGCGCTGGCTACAGAACTCACCACTCAGGTTTATTACGGGTGCTGGCTACAGAACTCACCACTCAGGTTTATTACGGGCGCTGGCTACAGAACTCACCACTCAGGTTTATTACGGTGGCTACAGAACTCACCACTCAGGTTTATTACGGGCGCTGGCTACAGAACTCACCACTCAGGTTTATTACGGGCGCTGGCTACAGAACTCACCACTCAGGTTTATTACGGGTGCTGGCTACAGAACTCACCACTCAGGTTTATTACGGGTGCTGAGTCAATACAGAACTCACCACTCTAGGTAATTAAAAGATTTAGATGCACTAGACTGGATGTCACTCACCACTCAGGTTTATTACGGGCGCTGGCTACAGAACTCACCACTCAGGTTTATTACGGGTGCTGGCTACAGAACTCACCACTCAGGTTTATTACGGGTGCTGGCTACAGAACTCACCACTCAGGTTTATTACGGGCGCTGGCTACAGAACTCACCACTCAGGTTTATTACGGGTGCTGGCTACAGAACTCACCACTCAGGTTTATTACGGGTGCTAGGTACAGAACTCACCACTCAGGTTTATTACGGGCGCTGGCTACAGAACTCACCACTCAGGTTTATTACGGGTGCTGGCTACAGAACTCACCACTCAGGTTTATTACGGGTGCTGGCTACAGAACTCACCACTGTGTTTAATATCAAAATGTGGGTTGGACTTCGCTGTCCGTGAGACGAGAACAACATGCTCTCGTGTTTGTCTATAAAGCACTTCTGAATAAGCTACCTTCTTATTTAACATCACTCATCAATATTAGAATTATAATTTCTAAAACCAGGTCTCAAGCATGGATTCCACTTGAGGCCCATGTGATCTCCACAGAGTTGGGTATGGCTGTCTTCTCCTGTTACGTTCCTTGACTATGGAATAGCCTGCAGACTAAACTAAAACCTGAGACTGGGAATAACCTGTTAGTAGAATAACCTGGCAGTAGAATAACATTTTAGGGGAATAACTGTTAGTAGAATAACCTGTTAGGGGAATAACCTGTTAGTGGAATAACCTGTTAGTAGAATAACCTGTTAGTAGAATAACCTGTTTGGGAATAACCTGTTAGGGGAATAATCTGTTTGGGGAATAACCTGTTAGTAGAATAACCTGTTAGTAGAATAACCTGTTAGGGGAATAACCTGTTAGGGAATAACCTGTTAGGGGAATAACCTGTTAGGGGAATAACCTGTTAGTAGTAGAATAACCTGTTAGTAGAATAACCTGTTAGGGAATAACCTGTTAGTAGAATAACCTGTTAGGGGGAATAACCTGTTAGTGGAATAACCTGTTAGGGAATAACCTGTTAGTAGAATAACCTGTTAGGGAAATAACCTGTTAGGGAATAACCTGTTAGGGGAATAACCTGTTAGAATAACCTGTTAGGGAATAACCTGTTAGTAGAATAACCTGTTAGTAGAATAACCTGTTAGTAGAATAACCTGTTAGGGGAATAACCTGTTAGGGAATAACCTGTTAGGGGAATAACCTGTTAGTAGAATAACCTGTTAGTAGAATAACCTGTTAGGGAATAACCTGTTAGTAGTATAACCTGTTAGGGGAATAACCTGTTAGGGAAATAACCTGTTAGTAGAATAACCTGTTAGGGAAATAACCTGTTACCTGTTAGTAGAATAACCTGTTAGGGGAATAACCTGTTAGGGGAATAACCTGTTAGGGAATAACCTGTTAGTAGAATATCCTGTTAGGGAAATAACCTGTTAGGGGAATAACCTGTTAGGGAATAACCTGTTAGGGGAATAACATGTTAGGGAATAACCTGTTAGTAGAATAGTAGAATAACCTGTTAGTAGAATAACCTGTTAGGGGAATAACCTGTTAGGGAATAACCTGTTAGTAGAATAACCTGTTAGTAGAATAACCTGTTAGTAGAATAACCTGTTAGTAGAATAACCTGTTAGGGGAATAACCTGTTAGGGGAATAACCTGTTAGGGGAATAACCTGTTAGGGAATAACCTGTTAGGGGAATAACCTGTTAGGGGAATAACCTGTTAGGGGAATAACCTGTTAGGGGAATAACCTGTTAGGGGAATAACCTGTTAGGGGAATAACCTGTTAGTAGAATAACCTGTTAGGGGAATAACCTGTTAGAGGAATAACCTGTTAGTAGAATAACCTGTTAGTGGAATAACCTGTTAGGGGAATAACCTGTTAGTGGAATAACCTGTTAGGGGAATAACCTGTTAGGGGAATAACCTGTTAGTAGAATAACCTGTTAGGGGAATAACCTGTTAGGGGAATAACCTGTTAGGGAATAACCTGTTAGTGGAATAACCTGTTAGGGAATAACCTGTTAGTAGAATAACCTGTTAGTAGAATAACCTGTTAGGGGAATAACCTGTTAGGGGAATAACCTGTTAGTAGAATAAGTAGAATAACCTGTTAGGGGAATAACCTGTTAGTAGAATAACCTGTTAGCGGAATAACCTGTTAGTAGAATAACCTGTTAGTAGAATAACCTGTTAGGGGAATAACCTGTTAGGGGAATAACCTGTTAGGGGAATAACCTGTTAGTAGAATAACCTGTTAGTAGAATAACCTGTTAGGAGAATAACCTGTTAGTAGAATAACCTGTTAATAACCTGTTAGGGAATAACCTGTTACCTGTTAGGGAATAACCTGTTAGGTTAGGAGAATAACCTGTTAGGGGAATAACCTGTTAGTAGAATAACCTGTTAGGGAATAACCTGTTAGGGGGAATAACCTGTTAGGGAATAACCTGTTAGGGAATAACCTGAATAACCTGTTAGAATAACCTGTTAGTGGAATAACCTGGAATAACCTGTTAGTGGAATAACCTGTTAAATAACCTGTTAATAACCTGTTAGGGGGAATAACCTGTTAGGGAATAACCTGTTAGTAGAATAACCTGTTAGGGGAATAACCTGTTAGGGGAATAACCTGTTAGGGGAATAACCTGTTAGTGGAATAACCTGTTAGGAATAACCTGTTAGTAGAATAACCTGTTAGTAGAATAACCTGTTAGGGGAATAACCTGTTAGGGGAATAACCTGTTAGTAGAATAGTAGAATAACCTGTTAAATAACCTGTTAGTAGAATAACCTGTTACTAATAACCTGTTAGTGGATAACCTGTTAGTAACCTGTTAGGGAATAACCTGTTAGGGGAATAACCTGTTAGTAGAATAACCTGTTAGTAGAATAACCTGTTAGTAGAATAACCTGTTAGTAGAATAACCTGTTAGGGGAATAACCTGTTAGAGGAATAACCTGTTAGTAGAATAACCTGTTAGGGAATAACCTGTTAGGGGAATAACCTGTTAGTGGAATAACCTAACCTGTTAGTGGAATAACCTGTTAGGGAATAACCTGTTAGTAGAATAACCTGTTAGGGAATAACCTGTTAGGGAATAACCTGTTAGGGAATAACCTGTTAGTGGAATAACCTGTTACCCTGTTAGTAGAATAACCTGTTAGTAGAATAACCTGTAGAATAGTAGAATAATAACCTGTTAGTAGAATATAGTAACCTGTTAGTAACCTGTTAGTAGAATAACCTGTTAGGGGAATAACCTGTTAGGGAATAACCTGTTAGGGGAATAACCTGTTAGTAGAATAGTAGAATAACCTGTTAGGGAATAACCTGTTAGTGGAATAACCTGTTAGGGAATAACCTGTTAGTAGAATAACCTGTTAGTAGAATAACCTGTTAGTAGAATAACCTGTTAGTAGAATAACCTGTTAGTAGAATAGTACCTGTTAGGGAATAACCTGTTAGAGGAATAACCTGTTAGTAGAATAACCTGTTAGGGGAATAACCTGTTAGAGGAATAACCTATTAGGGAAAAACCTGTTAGTAGAATAACCTGTTAGGGAATAACCTGTTAGGGGAATAACCTGTTAGTGGAATAACCTGTTAGGTGAATAACCTGTTAGGGGAATAACCTGTTAGGGGAATAACCTGTTAGTAGAATAACCTGTTAGTAGAATAACCTGTTAGGGGAATAACCTGTTAGTGGAATAACCTGTTAGTAGAATAACCTGTTAGGGGAGTAACCTGTTTGGAGAATAACATGTTAGTAAAATAACCTGTTAGGGGAATAACCTCTTAGTGGAATAACCTGTTAGGGGAATAACCTGTTAGTGGAATAACCTGTTAGGGGGAATAACCTGTTAGGGGAATAACATGTTAGGGGAATAACCTGTTAGGGAATAACCTGTTAGGGGAATAACCTGTTAGTAGAATAACCTGTTAGGGAATAACCTGTTAGAGGAATAACCTGTTAGGGAATAACCTGTTAGGGGAATAACCTGTTAGGGGAATAACCTGTTAGGGAGTAACCTGTTAGGAGAATAACATGTTAGTAGAATAACCTGTTAGGGGGAATAACCTGTTAGTGGAATAACCTGTTAGGGGAATAACCTGTTAGGGAATAACATGTTAGGGGAATAACCTGTTAGGGGAATAACCTGTTAGTAGAATAACCTGTTAGTAGAATAACCTGTTAGGGAATAACCTGTTAGGGAATAACCTGTTAGTAGAATAACCTGGCATATAAAACCCGGAGCAGACTAAGTGGAGGACCCACACGTTACCCACACGTTATATATATATAACCTGTTAGTAGAATAACCTGTTAGGGAATAACCTGTTAGGGAATAACCTGTTAGTAGAATAACCTGTTAGTAGAATAACCTGTTAGTAGAATAACCTGTTAGTAGAATAACCTGTTAGTAGAATAACCTGTTAGTAGAATAACCTGTTAGGGGAATAACCTGTTAGTAGAATAACCTGTTAGTAGAATAACCTGTTAGTAGAATAACCTGTTAGTAGAATAACCTGTTAGGGGAATAACCTGTTAGGGGAATAACCTGTTAGTAGAATAACCTGTTAGGGGAATAACCTGTTAGGGGAATAACCTGTTAGTAGAATAACCTGTTAGTAGAATAACCTGTTAGTAGAATAACCTGTGTGTAAATGTAATCTGTTGCTGTATGTTTTTATTGTGTTATCTGTAATGGTTTTGTTTGTCTTGTGTAGTTTCTTAATTATTGTACCTAAACTGTATGTGTAAACATGTATATGCCTCTGCAGCAGCTGTAACAGAGACCTGGTCTCAGTCTGTATTACTCAGTACTGTATTACCCAGTAGTGTATTACTCAGTACTATATTACTCAGTACTATATTACCCAGTACTATATTACCCAGTACTATATTCCTCAGTACTATATTCCTCAGTATTATATTACTCAGTACTATATTACCCAGTACTGTATTACTCAGTACTATATTACTCAGTACTATATTACTCAGTACTATATTACTCAGTACTATATTACTCAGTACTATATTACTCAGTACTATATTACTCAGTACTATATTACTCAGTACTATATTACCCAGTACTATATTACTCAGTACTATATTACCCAGAACTATATTACTCAGTACTATATTACTCAGTACTATATTACCCAGTACTATATTACCCAGTATTATATTACCCAGTACTGTATTATATTATATTACCCAGTACTATATTACCCAGTATTATATTACCCAGTATTATATTACCCAGTACTATATTACCCAGTACTATATTACCCAGTATTATATTACCCAGTACTGTATTATATTATATTACCCAGTACTATATTACCCAGTATTATATTACCCAGTACTGTATTACCCAGTACTATATTACTCAGTACTATATTACTCAGTACTATATTACTCAGTACTATATTACTCAGTACTATATTACTCAGTACTGTATATTACTCAGTACTATATTACCCAGTACTATATTACTCAGTATTATATTACTTAGTACTATATTACCCAGTACTATATTACCGAGACTTACTTTAAAGCAGTACTATATTAATCATTACTCTATTAAACAGTACTATTTTACTATGTGGTATCTCTTGTCTTTACTGCATTCTCTCCTCTCTCTCTCTCTGTGTGTGTGTGTGTGTGTGTGTGTGTGTGTGTGTGTGTGTGTGTGTGTGTGTGTGTGTGTGTGTGTGTGTGTGTGTGTGTGAGTGTGTGTAGTTGTTTGCATGTTTGCGTGTGTTCCTGGTTGCATGGAAACATACAATGTGTATGTACTGGAGGAATGGGCTTTCAAGATGAAAGACTTTTAGGAGAGACTTATGTGGGACAGCGGGATACAGTCTGACACACACACACACACGCACGCACGCACGCACGCACGCACACACACACACACACACACACACACACACAGGATCTCTCTCTCTGTCCCACATTGAGGTACCAGTGAAAGCGTGTGGGACCCAACTCTAGATCATAAAATGTTAATTATGTTTTCAGAACAAATTACTGATAATTATTTAATAAAGTAAACCAATTATTAAGAATGAATTAATAATTGAATATAAACAGCTTTGTCCTAAAATACAGGAAGTAAAAACAGAACCACCCAGAAGAAGAAGAGCTGATCGTTTTAGTGGATAACATATAACAAGGAAGACAAAACTACAAGGTTAGTGCTGTCCTCTTGGTACTATGGTCCAGAAGTGGGCCAGGTGTTATGGGTCAAGGTTAGTGCTGTCCTCTTGGTACTATGGTCCAGAAGTGGGCCAGGTGTTCTGGGTCAAGGGTAGTGCTGTCCTGTTGGTACTATGGTCCAGAAGTCACAGGTGTTCTGGGTCAAGGGTACTGTCCTGTTGGTACTATGGTCCAGAAGTGGGCCAGGTTTGTTCTGTCAAGGTTAGTGCTGTCCTCTTGGTACTATGCCCCAGGTGTTCTGGGTCAAGGTTAGTGCTGTCCTCTTGGTACTATGGTCCAGAAGTGGGCCAGGTGTTCTGGGTCAAGGTTAGTGCTGCCTCTTGGTACTATGGTCCAGAAGTGGGCCAGGTGTTCTGGGTCATTTTAGTGCTGTCCTTTGGTACTATGGTCCAGAAGTGGGCCAGGTGTTCTGGGTCAAGGTTAGTGCTGTCCTCTTGGTACTATGGTCCAGAAGTGGGCCAGGTGTTCTGGGTCAAGGTTAGTGCTGTCCTCTTGGTACTATGGTCCAAAGTGGGCCCAGGTGTTCTGGGTCAAGGTTAGCGCTGTCCTCTTGGTACTATGGTCCAGAACTGGGCCAGGTGTTCTGGGTCAAGGTTAATGCTGTCCCTTGGTACTATGGTCCAGAAGTGGGCCAGGTGTTCTGGGTCAAGGTTAGCTTTCCTCATGGTACTATGGTCCACCCATGTTTGGGATGCTCAAGGTTAGCGCTTTCCTCTTGGTACTATGGTCCAGAAGTGGGCCAGGTGTTCTGGGTCAAGGTTAGCGCTTTCCTCTTGGTACTATGGTCCAGAACTGGGCCAGGTGTTCTGGGTCAAGGGTAGTGCTGTCCTCTTGGTACTATGGTCCAGAACTGGGCCAGGTGTTCTGGGTCAAGGTTAGTGCTTTCCTCTTGGTACTATGGTCCAGAAGTGGGGCAGGTGTTCTGGGTCAAGGTTAGTGCTTTCCTCTTGGTACTATGGTCCAGAAGTGGGCCAGGTGTTCTGGGTCAAGGGTAGTGCTGTCCTCTTGGTACTATGGTCCAGAACTGGGCCAGGTGTTCTGGGTCATTACGCTGTCCTCTTGGTACTATAGTCCAGAAGTGGGCCAGGTGTTCTGGGTCAAGGTTAGTGCTGTCCTCTTGGTACTATGGTCCAGAACCTGATCCAGGTGTTCTGGGTCAACTCTTCCTGTCCTCTTTACTATGGTCCAGAAGTGGGCCAGGTGTTCTGGGTCAAGGGTAGTGCTGTCCTCTTTATACCAGAAGTGGGCCAGGTGTTCTTCAAGGTTATGCCTGTCCTCTTGGTAACTCTGGTCCCAACTGGGCCAGGTGTTCTGGGTCAAGGTTAGTGCTGTCCTCTTCCCACTATGGTCCAGAAGTGGGCCAGGTCTTCTGGGTCAAGGTTCC
The DNA here is from genome assembly GCF_023373465.1 of Oncorhynchus keta. Taxonomy (NCBI): domain Eukaryota; kingdom Metazoa; phylum Chordata; class Actinopteri; order Salmoniformes; family Salmonidae; genus Oncorhynchus; species Oncorhynchus keta. The sequence continues at coordinate 138,505 of NW_026290858.1, read as the reverse complement.
CACTGTCCTCTTGGTACTATGGTCCAGAAGTGGGCCAGGTGTTCTGGGTCAAGGGTACTGCTGTCCTCTTGGTACTATGGTCCAGAAGTCACAGGTGTTCTCTTCCCACTGCCCTCTTTACTACCAGAAGTCTAGGTGTTCTGGGTAACTCTTCCCGCTTTCCTTTGGTACTATGGTCCAGAAGTGGGCCAGGTGTTCTGGGTCAAGGCTTCCCACTGCCCTCTTGGTACTACCTGAAGTCAAGCTGTTCTTCCCACTGCCCTTTGGTACTATGGTCCAGAAGTGGGCCAGGTGTTCTGGGTCTTCCCACTTTCCTCTTGGTACTATGGTCCTGAACTGGGCCAGGTGTTCTCTTCCCACTTTCCCTTGGTATATTGTCCAGAACTCCAGGTGTTCTGGGTCAAGGTTAGCGCTTTCCACTTGGTACTATGGTCCAGAACTGGGCCAGGTGTTCTAGGTCAAGGTTAGCGCTTCCTCTTGGTACTATGGTCCAGAACTGGGCCAGGTGTTCTAGGTCAAGGTTAGCGCTTTCCTCTTGGTACTATAGTCCAGAACTGGGCCAGGTGTTCTGGGTCAAGGTTATCGCTTTCCTCTTGGCACTATGGTCCAGAAGTGGGCCAGGTGTTCTGGGTCAAGGTTCCCACCTCCTTTACTATGGTCCTGTGGGCCAGGTGTTCTGGGTCAAGGTTAGCGAGATGGGTACTATGGTCAGAAGGGGCCAGGTGTTCTGGGTCAAGGTTAGTGGAGGACCCACACATGGTACTATGGTTCCTGGGAGAGGGTGGAAAGAAGAGATGGGTTCTGGCAGAAGGAGAGTGCTGGAGAGGTACTAAACCGGCCTCAGGACCCACCACGTGTTTGTTTTGTGCATTGGCATCATGTGGGCGAGAGGTTTGTTGATGTCAACGTTGTGAACAGAGTGCCCCGTGGTGGTGGTGGGGTTATGGTAATGGGCAGGCATAAGCTACAGACAACAAACACAATTGCATTTTATCGATGGAAATTTGAATACGTAGAGATACTGTGATGAGATCCTGAGGCCCATTGTCGTGCCATTCATCCTCCTCCATCACCTCATGTTTCAGCATGATAATGCACGGTCCCATGTCGCAAGGATCTGTCCACAATTCCTGGAAGCTGAAAATGAAAATGTCCCAGTTCTTCCATGGCCTGTATACCACCAGACATGTCACCCATTGAGCATGTTTGGGATGCTCTGGAGGGTGGAAAGAACTTATACGAGAGTGGGTAGAGGCAGAAGGAGAGTGGATGGAGTGTGAGTGACTGTGTGGAGGACCCACACGTTACCTTTGTGTTCCTGGGGAGTGTGGGTGGAAAGAAGAGATGTGTGTAGTGGCAGAAGGAGAGTGGTGTGAGTGTGTGACGAGAGAGACTAAGTGGAGGACCCACGTGCGCGTGACAATGCTTCCCTAAGGATTACTCAAAGTGTCTTGTGCCGTAGTAACGAATGGAGGGAACTAGTAGCTGGGATTTATATTCTCCTTCAGCCAGGAGGATGGAATGATTTCTCTCTCTCTTTCTCTTCCCACTGCCCTTTTATACCTGATCACAGCTGTAACTCTTCCCACTGCCCTTTTATACCTGATCACAGCTGTAACTCTTCCCACTGCCCTTTTATACCTGATCACAGCTGTAACTCTTCCCACTGCCCTTTTATACCTGATCACAGCTGTAACTCTTCCCACTGCCCTTTTATACCTGATCACAGCTGTAACTCTTCCCACTGCCCTTTTATACCTGATCACAGCTGTAACTCTTCCCACTGCCCTTTTATACCTGATCACAGCTAAATGAGACAGATCAGCAATAACCCGAGAGAGACTAAGTGGAGGACCCACACGTTACCTTTTAATTCCTGGGGAGGAGGGTGGAAAGAAGAGATGGGTAGAGGCAGAAGGAGAGAGGATGGAGAGAGAGAGACTAAGTGGAGGACCCACACGTTACCTTTTAATTCCTGGGGAGGAGGGTGGAAAGAAGAGATGGGTAGAGGCAGAAGGAGAGAGGATGGAGAGAGAGAGACTAAGTGGAGGACCCACACGTTACCTTTTAATTCCTGGGGAGGAGGGTGGAAAGAAGAGATGGGTAGAGGCAGAAGGAGAGAGGATGGAGAGAGAGAGACTAAGTGGAGGAGATATGCATTACATTTTAATTGCTGGAGACGAAGGTTGAGAGAGAGGGAGGGAGAGAAGGCGGAGAGAGAGGGAGGGAGAAAAGGTGGAGAGGTGAGGGGAAGAGAAGGGTGGAGAGGTGAGGGGAAGAGAAGGGTGGAGAGAGAGGGAGGGAGAGGAAGGTGGAGAGAGAGGGAGGGAGGGAGGGAGAGGAAGGTGGAGAGAGAGGGAGGGAGAGAAAGGTGGAGAGAGAGGGAGGGAGAGAAATGTGGAGAGAGAGGGAGGGAGAGAAATGTGGAGAGAGAGGGAGGGAGAGGAAGGTGGAGAGAGAGGAAGGTGGAGAGGAGAGAGAACGGTGGAGAGGTGAGGGGAAGAGAAGGCGGAGAGAAGGAGAAAATGGCGGAGAAGTGAAAGGGGGAGAGAAGGGTGTTGAGAAGGAGAAAGAAAAAGTGGCAAGAAGGAGACTAAGTGGAGGAGATACGCATTAACTTTAATTCCTGGAGAGGAGGGAGGGAGGAGAGAACTGTGGATGCGTGGAGAGAGAGAGAGGGAGAGAGAAGGAGAGTGGGGAGGAATATAATGGAGCGAGGAGAGAGAGAGAGAGAGAGAGAGAGAGAGAGAGAGAGAGAGAGAGAGAGAGAGGGAGGAATGTAAGGGAGCGAGGGAGGGAGAGAGAGAGAGAGAGAGAGTGGGAAGGAATGTAAGAGAGCGAGGGAGCGAGAGAGAGTGGGGAGGAATGTAAGAGAGCGAGGGAGAGAGAGAGAGTGGGGAGGAATGTAAGAGAGCGAGGGAGCGAGAGAGAGTGGGGAGGAATGTAAGAGAGCGAGGGAGAGAGAGAGAGTGGGGAGGAATGTAAGGGAGAGAGGGAGTGAGTAGAATAAATGTAGAAAAAGTGAGGCAGAGGGAGAGAAGATGTACCCAAGGCCCTTGTCACAATATTTAACTACCCTCCTAGAGGAAGCAGCGACCAGAACCAGAGCCTTTACCATTTATACAGTCACCTCTCTTCAGATACCCTGTACAGACTACATCTCTCTTCAGATACCCTGTACAGACTACACCTCTCTTCAGATACCCTGTACAGACTACACCTCTTTCAGATACCCTGTACAGACTAGGATACCCTGTACAGACTACACCTCTCTTCAGATACCCTGTACAGACTACATCTCTTTCAGATACCCTGTACAGACTACACCTCTTTCAGATACCCTGTACAGACTACACCTCCTTCAGATACCCTGTACAGACTACACCTCTCTTCAGATACCCTGTACAGACTAGTACCCTGGGGATACCCTGAAGACTACAGAGATACCCTGTACAGACTAGGGAGATACCCTGTACAGACTACACCTCTCTTCAGATACCCTGTACAGACTACACCTCTCTTCAGATACCCTGTACAGACTACACCTCTCTTCAGATACCCTGTACAGACTACATCTCTCTTCAGATACCCTGTACAGACTACACCTCTCTTCAGATACCCTGTACAGACTACATCTCTCTTCAGATACCCTGTACAGACTACATCTCTCTTCAGATACCCTGTACAGACTACACCTCTCTTCAGATACCCTGTACAGACTACATCTCTCTTCAGATACCCTGTACAGACTACATCTATCTTCAGATACCCTGTACAGACTACACCTCTCTTCAGATACCCTGTACAGACTACACCTCTCTTCAGATACCCTGTACAGACTACACCTCTCTTCAGATACCCTGTACAGACTACATCTCTCTTCAGATACCCTGTACAGACTACATCTCTCTTCAGATACCCTGTACAGACTACATCTCTCTTTCAGATACCCTGTACAGACTACATCTCTCAGATACCCTCAGATCCCTTCAGATACAGGCCCATCTCTCAGATACCCTTACAGACTACCCTCCTAGATACCCTGAAGACTACACCAGATACCCTGTACAGACCACCTTTACCAGATACCCTGTACAGACTACACCTCTCTTCAGATACCCTGTACAGACTACACCTCTCTTCAGATACCCTGTACAGACTACATCTCTCTTCAGATACCCTGTACAGACTACACCTCTCTTCAGATACCCTGTACAGACTACACCTCTCTTCAGATACCCTGTACAGACTACACCTCTCTTCAGATACCCTGTACAGACTACATCTCTCCTCTCCCTCTGTCCTTCCATGAAAAGCTTTAAGAGCATTCAGATTAATGGCAAGGGTAATATTTAGATGAGCGTATCTCAGAGGAATATAAGGAATTCAGTATTACTATCTGGCTAATTCAGTATTACTATCAGTATTACTATAAAACACCAAACAGCAAACAATGCAGGTGTAAAAGCACGGTGGCTAGGAAAAACTCCCTAGAAAGGCCAAAACCTAGGAAGAAACCTAGAGCAGGAACCGGGCTATGTGGGAAACCTAGAGAGGAACCGGGCTATGTGGGGTGGCCAGTCCTCTTCTGGCTGTGCCGGGTAGAGATTATAACAGAACATGACCAAGATGTTCAAATGTTCATAAATGACCAGCATGGTCGAATAATAATAAGGCAGAACAGTTGAAACTGGAGCAGCAGCACAGTCAGGTGGACTGGGGACAGCAAGGAGCCATCATGTCATCACGGAGGTGCTCCGCACTGCTAAAGCTAACTCTCTCTCCTCTGCTCTTATCCTTCTAGACCTATCGGCTGCCTTCGATACTGTGAACCATCAGATCCTCCTCTCCACCCTCTCCGAGTTGGGCATCTCCGGCGCGGCCCACGCTTGGATTGCGTCCTACCTGACAGGTCGCTCCTACCAGGTGGCGTGGCGAGAATCTGTCTCCTCACCACGCGCTCTCACCACTGGTGTCCCCCAGGGCTCTGTTCTAGGCCCTCTCCTATTCTCGCTATACACCAAGTCACTTGGCTCTGTCATAACCTCACATGGTCTCTCCTATCATTGCTATGCAGACGACACACAATTAATCTTCTCCTTTCCCCCTTCTGATGACCAGGTGGCGAATCGCATCTCTGCATGTCTGGCAGACATATCAGTGTGGATGACGGATCACCACCTCAAGCTGAACCTCGGCAAGACGGAGCTGCTCTTCCTCCCGGGGAAAGACTGCCCGTTCCATGATCTCGCCATCACGGTTGACAACTCCATTGTGTCCTCCTCCCAGAGCGCTAAGAACCTTGGCGTGATCCTGGACAACACCCTGTCGTTCTCAACTAACATCAAGGCGGTGGCCCGTTCCTGTAGGTTCATGCTCTACAACATCCGCAGAGTACGACCCTGCCTCACACAGGAAGCGGCGCAGGTCCTAATCCAGGCACTTGTCATCTCCCGTCTGGATTACTGCAACTCGCTGTTGGCTGGGCTCCCTGCCTGTGCCATTAAACCCCTACAACTCATCCAGAACGCCGCAGCTCGTCTGGTGTTCAACCTTCCCAAGTTCTCTCACGTCACCCCGCTCCTCCGCTCTCTCCACTGGCTTCCAGTTGAAGCTCGCATCCGCTACAAGACCATGGTGCTTGCCTACGGAGCTGTGAGGGGAACGGCACCTCAGTACCTCCAGGCTCTGATCAGGCCCTACACCCAAACAAGGGCACTGCGTTCATCCACCTCTGGCCTGCTCGCCTCCCTACCACTGAGGAAGTACAGTTCCCGCTCAGCCCAGTCAAAACTGTTCGCTGCTCTGGCCCCCCAATGGTGGAACAAACTCCCTCACGACGCCAGGACAGCGGAGTCAATCACCACCTTCCGGAGACACCTGAAACCCCACCTCTTTAAGGAATACCTAGGATAGGATAAGTAATCCTTTTCACCCCCCCCCCTAAAAGATTTAGATGCACTATTGTAAAGTGGCTGTTCCACTGGATGTCATAAGGTGAATGCACCAATTTGTAAGTCGCTCTGGATAAGAGCGTCTGCTAAATGACTTAAATGTAAAATGTAAATGTCAGGTAGTCCTGGGGCACGGTCCTAGGGCTCAGGTCCTCCGAGAGAGAGAAAGAAAGAGAGAATTAGAGAGAGCATATGTGGGGTGACCAGTCCTTTTCTGGCTGTGCCGGGTGGAGATTATAACAGAAGGCAGCCCTAACACAAGACCTTAGCAAGGAGAGATCCCTCCCTAGATACAGAAGAGGTAAGGCTGCCCACCAGACCTTAGCAAGGAGAGATCCCTCCCTACTTACAGTAGAGGTAAGGCAGCCCTAACACAAGACCTTAGCAAGGAGAGATCCCTCCCTAGATACAGTAGAGGTAAGGCAGCCCTAACACCAGACCTTAGCAAGGAGAGATCCCTCCCTAGACAGTACAGAACACAAGACAGAAGAGAGATCCCTCCCTAGATACAGAAGAGGTAAGGCAGCCCTAACACAAGACCTTAGCAAGGAGAGATCCCTCCCTAGATACAGTAGAGGTAAGGCAGCCCTAACACCAGACCTTAGCAAGGAGAGATCCCTCCCTAGATACAGTAGAGGTAAGGCAGCCCTAACACCAGACCTTAGCAAGGAGAGATCCCTCCCTAGATACAGTAGAGGTAAGGCAGCCCTAACACAAGACCTTAGCAAGGAGAGATCCCTCCCTAGATACAGTAGAGGTAAGGCAGCCCACCAGACATTAGCAAGGAGAGATCCCTCCCTAGATACAGTAGAGGTAAGGCAGTCCACCAGACCTTAGCAAGGAGAGATCCCTCCCTAGATACAGTAGAGGTAAGGCAGTCCACCAGACCTTAGCAAGGAGAGATCCCTCCCTAGTTACAGTAGAGGTAAGGCAGCCCTAACATCAGACCTTAGCAAGGAGAACCCTCCCTAGATACAGTAGAGGTAAGGCAGCCTACCAGACCTTAGCAAGGAGAGATCCCTCCCTAGTTACAGTAGAGGTACGGCAGTCCTAACACCAGACAACGCTGGCCAAACAAGACGTAGCTACAAACAGAACGGAGTTAAACATGGTTCCAGTCAGTGTGAAACAGAGTGACTTGACACAACGCTTACCCTAGTAAAACTGACTATCCTACCGATCCTCGACTTCGGCGACGTCATCTACAAAATTGCTTCCAACACTCTACTCAGCAAACTGGATGCAGTTTATCACAGTGCCATCCGTTTTGTCACTAAAGCACCTTATACTACCCACCACTGCGACTTGTATGCTCTAGTCGGCTGGCCCTCGCTACATATTCGTCGCCAGACCCACTGGCTCCAGGTCATCTACAAGGCCATGCTAGGCAAAGCTCCGCCTTATCTCAGCTCACTGGTCACGATGGCAACACCCATCCGTAGCACGCGCTCCAGCAGGTGTATCTCATTGATCATCCCTAAAGCCAACACCTCATTCGGCCGGCCGCCTTTCGTTCCAGTACTCTGCTGCCTGTGACTGGAACGAATTGCAAAAATCGCTGAAGTTGGAGACTTTTATCTCCCTCACCAACTTCAAACATCAGCTATCTGAGCAGCTAACCGATCGCTGCAGCTGTACATAGTCTATAGGTAAATAGCCCACCCATTTTCACCTACCTCATCCCCACAGTTTTTATTTATTTACTTTTCTGCTCTTTTGCACACCAATATCTCCACCTGTACATGATCATCTGATCATTTAGAAAAAAAAAAAAAAAAAACGCTGGCCAAACAAGACGTAGCTACAAACAGAACTGAGTTAAATGGTTCCAGTCTGTCGTGAAGAATACATTTTTACGGGTAAGAGTCTAGCTACATTTTCCAGATATACATTTCAAATTTAGTCAGAATGTAATTTTTATTGCAAGTTAAAGCATATTGTAGCCAGTAAACGTTAGCTTAGCGGCTCGCTAGCTAACGTTACATGTATCATCTGTGTAGTTATAGTATTTCAACCAGAATCCATTTGCGTTGCTAGTTTTTTATTTTTATTTTTTTATTTTATTTCACCTTTATTTAACCAGGTAGGCTAGTTGAGAACAAGTTCTCATTTGCAACTGCGACTTGGCCAAGATAAAGCGTCATCTAATAATGATCAAATATTTATAAAATACTTTTATCTGGACACTTTCTGTTTTTGATATTGCTACCCAGTGGCACAGCGGTCTAAGGCTCTGCATCTCAGTGCTAGAGGCGTCACTACAGGGCCTGGTTTGATTCCAGGCTGTATCACAACCGGCCGTGATTGGGAGTCCCATAGTGCGGCGTACAATTGGCCCAACGTCGTCCGGGTTTGGCCGGGGTCATTGTAAATAATAATTTGTTCTTAACTGACATGCCTAGTTTAAATAAAAGTTAAACAAATAAATAAATAAAATAAATACATATGAAACCTTAAAGAGATGGGCGGGGCTAAAGGTTTAAGAGGGCGTGAATGATGCTGAGTGGGTGTAGACAAAGACGAGCTCTCCAGTAGGTGTACCAAAACATTCAAAGGCCATTTTCTCAAAAGTGGGGTTAGAAGTTCATCAACTTTCAAATCAGAATTGTTCCCATTGTTCCTCAACTGTAGTGTATGACATACTAGCTCTGAGTCTCTACTTTCATCCAATTAAAAAAAAAACACAATATTTCAAATTTTGCTACAAATCGAGGAGGTCTGTCACATATGACTAGCTATGCTAGCAGCGGGAGTTTTCATTTAGCAGACATGTTTTCTAACCTCAAGAAGGACCATTGCTAAATATTATGCCACAATAACAGTCAAATATATCCAAATTGGATTTTAGTAACCACAATGTGGTTTTGACAAATATCCACTTTGTAAGCTCATATTTTCTGAATGTGCGAAGGCGTCCTTGTTCTTTCCCCCAAGGTCCGTGTTCCATTGATCTCTTGACAGCATCTACAGCTTAATGAATGAGGGGTGATGCAGAGAATGCTATGTGCAGTGCAGATACACAGATCCTTCATAAATTATTCACACCTCTTGACTTATTCCACATTTTGTTATGCTACAGCTTGAATAAAAACATTGATTCAATTGATTCTCTCTCCCCTTTTCGAAAATGTATTGAAAATGAAAAATAGAAATATCTTATTTACATAGTTTTCACACCACTGAGTCAATACATGTTCAAAAATCACCTCTGGCAGCGATTAAAGCTGTGAGTCTTTCTGGGTAAGTATCTACATTTACATTTAAGTCATTTAGCAGACGCTCTTATCCAGAGCGACTTACAAATTGGTGCATTCACCTTATGACATCTAAGAGCTACGCACACCTAGATTGTACATTACTTGCACATTATTATTTTTTAAATTCTTTAAGTCAAAACTGTAACTCGGCCACTCATGAACATTCAATGTTGTCCTGGTAAGCAACTCCAGTGTATATTTGGCCTTGTGCTTTAGGTTATTGATCAGCTGAAAGGTGAACTTCCCTGTCTGTTGGACAGCAGACTGAAGCAGGTTTTCCTCTAGGGTTTTGCCTGTGCTTAGCTCTATTTCATGTCTTTTTATCAACAAAAAAAACTCCCTTGCTGATGACAAGCATACCCATAACATGATGCAGCCACCACCATGCTTTAAAATATGAAGAGTGGTTGTCAGTGATGTGTTGTGTTAGATTTGCCCCAAACATAACGCTTTGTATTCAGGACATACCGTTAATTTATTTTCCACATATTTTGCAGTATTACTTTAGTGCCTTACTGAAAACAGGATGCATATTTTGGAATATTTTATTCTGTACAGGCTTTCTTCTTTTCACTCTTGTCATTTAGGTTTGTATTGTGGAGTAACTACAATGTTGTTGATCCATCCTCAGTTCTCTCCTATCACAGCCATTAAACTCTGTTACTGTTTTAAAGTCACCATTGGCCGCATGGTGAAACCCCTGAGTGGTTTCCTTCCTCTCCGGCAACTGAGTTAGCAAGGTCGCCAGTATCTTTGTAGTGACTGGGTGCATAATAATAATAATAATAATATATGCCATTTAGCAGACGCTTTTATCCAAAGCGACTTACAGTCATGTGTGCATACATTCTAGATACACCATCCAAAGTGTAATTAATAACTTCACCATGCTCAAAGGGATATTCAATGTCTGCTTTTGGATGAGTATATAAAATATATTTCCATTTGTACAAAACTTTTTGAGTTACTACATGATACCATATGTGTTATTTCATACAATGAAGAAAATAGTAAAAATAAAGAAAAATCCTTGAATGAGTAGTTTTGACTGGTACTGTAGATATAAAAACATCATTCCACTTTGACATTATGGGATATTGTGTGTGTGACCAGTGACACCAAATCTCTATTTAATCCATTTTATTAAAATCAGGTTGTAACAATAAAATGTGGAAAAAGTGTGTGAATACTTTCTGAAGGCTGTAAAATCACCTCAGGGATGAGGACACGGCCTTCGTGTCCAGGTTGGACTGAGCAACAGACACCTCAGGGATGAGGACACGGCCTTCGTGTCCAGGTTGGACTGAGCAACAGACACCTCAGGGATGAGGACACGGCCTTCGTGTCCAGGTTGGACTGAGCAACAGACACCTCAGGGATGAGGACACGGCCTTCGTGTCCAGGTTGGACTGAGCAACAGACACCCCAGGGATGAGGACACGGCCTTCGTGTCCAGGTTGGACTGAGCAACAGACACCTCAGGGATGAGGACACGGCCTTCGTGTCCAGGTTGGACTGAGCAACAGACACCTCAGGGATGAGGACACGGCCTTCGTGTCCAGGTTGGACTGAGCAACAGACACCTCAGGGATGAGGACACAGACACCTCAGCCTTCGTGTCCAGGTTGGGCTGAGCAACAGACACCCCAGGGATGAGGACACGGCCTTCGTGTCCAGGTTGGACTGAGCAACAGACACCTCAGGGATGAGGACACGGCCTTCGTGTCCAGGTTGGACTGAGCAACAGACACCTCAGAGATGAGGACACGGCCTTCGTGTCCAGGTTGGACTGAGCAACAGACACCACAGGGATGAGGACACGGCCTTCGTGTCCAGGTTGGACTGAGCAACAGACACCCCAGGGATGAGGACACGGCCTTCGTGTCCAGGTTGGACTGAGCAACAGACACCCCAGGGATGAGGACACGGCCTTCGTGTCCAGGTTGGACTGAGCAACAGACACCCCAGGGATGAGGACACGGCCTTCGTGTCCAGGTTGGACTGAGCAACAGACACCCCAGGGATGAGGACACGGCCTTCGTGTCCAGGTTGGGCTGAGCAACAGACACCTCAGGGATGAGGACACGGCCTTCGTGTCCAGGTTGGACTGAGCAACAGACACCCCAGGGATGAGGACACGGCCTTCGTGTCCAGGTTGGGCTGAACAACAGACACCTCAGGGATGAGGACACGGCCTTCGTGTCCAGGTTGGACTGAGCAACAGACGGTCAGAACTCCGGAGGGATGAGGTCAGAACTCCGGAGGGATGAGGTCAGAACTCCGGAGGGATGAGGTCAGAACTCCGGAGGGATGAGGTCAGAACTCCGGAGGGATGAGGTCAGAACTCCGGAGGGATGAGGTCAGAACTCCGGAGGGAGTTCCACATTCTGCCATTAGAACCAAAACCATTCCACATAACTCCAGTGTTCTGAATGAAGTCTGAAGGTCGCTGGTCTGGCTGCTACTTTCTCTCTTTATTCAGTCCTTTATGTTCCTTTCTTTTCACAGCGGAGATGGTCTCCAAGAAAAGAAGAGTCTCTGTTCGAAGCGGTTAAAGCAAAGGATGGATTTTATTTTATTCTCCCTCGGTTGCGTTCCAAACGGCACCCTATTCCCTATAAAGTGCACTACTTTCGACCAGGGCCATAGGGCATTATATAGGGAATAGAGTGTTGTTTAGGACAGCCTTATTCTCTGTGTCTTATTAAGCAGACTCAGCCACACTAGACATGACTGATCGCCAGACACGGCTCTCTGGGGCTATGAAAAGTGACTCGTAAATATATATTTTTTTAAAGTCTCAGAAACTCTTGTGCTTTATTCAACCTCCCAGCCTTTGGAAGGTCAGAGATAATTTGTAAGCCATAAAAATGCATTTGGCAGATTTCATGGGGTGCAGAGAGGGGAGGAGAGATGGAGGAGGAGCAGGGGAGGGAGAAGGATGGAGAGGGAAGAAGGGAGGAAAGGGTGGTGTTGGAATCAAATTTAATTGGTCCCGTTCACATGTTTAGCAGATGTTATTGTGGGTGTAGTGAAATGCTTGGTTTCCTAGCAGTAATATCAAACAATACACACTAATATAAAAGTAAAATAATGGAATTAAATTAGGACAAGCAATTAGGTCCGAGTCCGGAGTGTGTGTGTACATACACATATACAGTTACAAGCTGCTTACCTATTGCAGATTTAGTCTTCCCAGCCAGGTGCAGGTCTACAATTTTGTTTCTGGTGTCCTTTGACAGCTCTTTGGTCTTGGCCATAGTGGAGTTTGGAGTGTGACTGTTTGAGGTTGTGGACAGGTGTATTTTATACTGATAACAAGTTCAAACAGGTGCCATTAATACAGGCAACGAGTGGAGGACAGAGGAGCCTCTTAAAGAAGAAGTTACAGGTCTGTGAGAGCCAGAAATCTTGCTTGTTTGTAGGTGACCAAATACTTATTTTCCACCATAATTTGCAAATAAATTCATTAAAAATCCTACAATGTGATTTTATGGATTTTTCTTTCTCATTTTGTCTGTCATAGTTGAAGTGTACCTATGATGAAAATTACAGGCCTCTCTCATCTTTTTAAGTGGGAGAACTTGCACAATTGGTGGCTGACTAAATACTTTTTTGCCCCACTGTATATACAGTTGAAGTCAGTTTACATACACTTAGGTTGGAGTCATTAAAACTCGTTTTTCAACCACTCCACAAATGTATTTTAAAAAAACTACAGTTTGGCAAGTCAGTTATCGATTTTGTGCACAACACAAGTAATGTTTCCAACAATTGCATACAGACATATTATTTCACTTATAATTCACTGTATCACAATTCCAGTGGGTCAGAAGTTTGCATACACTAAGTTGACTGTGCCTTTAAAATAAAGTGGTGATCCTAACTGACCTAAGACAGGGCATTTTTACTAGGATTAAATGTCAGTTTAAATGTATTGTATGCAAACTTCCGACTTGAACTGTATAGGAAATAACTTATACGGAATCATGTAGTAACCAAAAAAGTGTTAAATGAATCCAAATATATTTTAGATTCTTCAAAGTAGCCACCCTTTGCCTTGATGACAGCTTTGCACACTCTTGGCATTCTCTCAACCAGCTTCATGAGGAATGCTTTTCCAACAGTCTTGAAGGAGTTCCCACATATGCTGAGCACTTGTTGGCACAAATTTACTTACAGATCTGAACGTGGATCCAATCCTTCTAGAAAGCAATCTTAACTGGCACCTTAACTGTCAGGACACCTCAGTACATAATAATGCCTCAAAGAGAGAGAGGGCACCTTAACTGTCAGGACACCTCAGTACATAATAATGACAGGAGTAATTCAGGAGAGACTAAAGAGGAGTAATTCAGGAGAGACTAGAGAGGAGTAAATTCAGGAGAGACTAAACAGGAGTAATTCAGGAGAGACTAGAGAGGAGTAATTCAGGAGAGACTAAGGAGGAGTAATTCAGCAGAGACTAAGGAGGAGTAATTTAGGAGAGACTAGAGAGGAGTAATTCAGGAGAGACTAGAGAGGAGTAATTCAGGAGAGACTAGAGAGGAGTAATTCATGAGAGACTAGAGAGGAGTAATTCATGAGAGACTAAAGAGGAGTAATTCAGGAGAGACTAGAGAGGAGTAATTCAGGAGAGACTAAGGAGGAGTAATTTAGGAGAGACTAGAGAGGAGTAATTCAGGAGAGACTAGAGAGGAGTAATTCAGGAGAGACTAGAGAGGAGTAATTCATGAGAGACTAGAGAGGAGTAATTCATGAGAGACTAAAGAGGAGTAATTTAGGAGAGACTAGAGAGGAGTAATTCAGGAGAGACTAGAGAGGAGTAATTCATGAGAGACTAAAGAGGAGTAATTCAGGAGAGACTAGAGAGGAGTAATTCAGGAGAGACTAGAGAGGAGTAAATCAGGAGAGACTTAGAGAGGAGTAAATCAGGAGAGACTAAACATCAGTAATTTAGGAGAGACTAAAGAGGAGTAATTTAGGAGAGACTAAGGAGGACTAATTCAGGAGAGACTAGAGAGGAGTAATTCAGGAGAGACTAGAGAGGAGTAATTTAGGAGAGACTAAGGAGGAGTAATTCAGGAGAGACTAGAGAGGAGTAATTCAGGAGAGACTAGAGAGGAGTAATTCAGGAGAGACTAGAGAGGAGTAATTTAGGAGAGACTAGAGAGGAGTAATTCAGGAGAGACTAGAGAGGAGTAAATCAGGAGAGACTTAGAGAGGAGTAAATCAGGAGAGACTAGAGAGGAGTAATTTAGGAGAGACTAGAGAGGAGTAATTCAGGAGAGACTAGAGAGGAGTAATTCAGGAGAGACTAGAGAGGAGTAATTCAGGAGAGACTAGAGAGGAGTAATTTAGGAGAGACTAAGGAGGAGTAATTCAGGAGAGACTAGAGAGGAGTAATTAAGGAGAGACTAGAGAGGAGTAAATCAGGAGAGACTTAGAGAGGAGTAAATCAGGAGAGACTTAGAGAGGAGTAATTCAGGAGAGACTAGAGAGGAGTAATTCAGGAGAGACTAGAGAGGAGTAATTTAGGAGAGACTAAGGAGGAGTAATTTAGGAGAGACTAAGGAGGAGTAATTCAGGAGAGACTAGAGAGGAGTAATTCAGGAGAGACTAGAGAGGGAGTAAATCAGGAGAGACTTAGAGAGGAGTAAATAAGGAGAGACTAAACAGGAGTAATTCAGGAGAGACTAGAGAGGAGTAATTCAGTAGAGACTAGAGAGGAGTAATTCAGGAGAGACTAGAGAGGAGTAATTCAGGAGAGACTAAACAGGAGTAATTCAGGAGAGACTAGAGAGGAGTAATTCAGGAGAGACTAGAGAGGAGTAATTCAGGAGAGACTAGAGAGGAGTAATTCAGGAGAGACTAGAGAGGAGTAATTCAGGAGAGACTAGAGAGGAGTAATTCAGGAGAGACTAGAGAGGAGTAAATCAGGAGAGACTTAGAGAGGAGTAATTCAGGAGAGACTAGAGAGGAGTAATTCAGGAGAGACTAGAGAGGAGTAATTCAGGAGAGACTAGAGAGGAGTAATTTAGGAGAGACTAAGGAGGAGTAATTCAGGAGAGACTAGAGAGGAGTAATTCAGGAGAGACTAGAGAGGAGTAATTCAGGAGAGACTAGAGAGGAGTAATTCAGGAGAGACTAAACAGGAGTAATTCAGGAGAGACTAGAGAGGAGTAATTCAGGAGAGACTAGAGAGGAGTAATTCAGGAGAGACTAGAGAGGAGTAATTCAGGAGAGACTAGAGAGGAGTAATTCAGGAGAGACTAGAGAGGAGTAATTCAGGAGAGACTAGAGAGGAGTAATTCAGGAGAGACTAGAGAGGAGTAATTCAGGAGAGACTAAACAGGAGTAATTCAGGAGAGACTAGAGAGGAGTAATTCAGGAGAGACTAGAGAGGAGTAAATTCAGGAGAGACTAAACAGGAGTAGGTGTGGGTAAGGTGGTACTATACCTCTGTTGTAGATGTTTGTAGGGTCTGAGGAGGCGATGTGGGGTCTAGGGGGACGGTGGTGTCTGGTGGGGCGGGGGGCAGGGGTGGTGTATGGAGGGAAGGTGGTGGGGAAGTCTGGCGACACACACACATAAATGGACACAGACGAAACAAAAAAGAAAATAAACTCAAGGTGAAAACATAAACATATAAACACAAACATGGAAACACATCAATATGTAAACACAAACAAAACACAAAGGTACAAACACAAACACATCAACATGTAAACATGTTGGTCCCCTCCTTTGCTGCTATAACAGCCTCCACTCTTCTGGGAAGGCTTTCCACTAGATGTTGGAACATTGCTGCTATAACAGCCTCCACTCTTCTGGGAAGACTTTCCACTAGATGTTGGAACATTGCTGCTATAACAGCCTCCACTCTTCTGGGAAGACTTTCCACTAGATGTTGGAACATTGCTGCTATAACAGCCTCCACTCTTCTGGGAAGGCTTTCCACTAGATGTTGGAACATTGCTGCTATAACAGCCTCCACTCTTCTGGGAAGGCTTTCCACTAGATGTTGGAACATTGCTGCTATAACAGCCTCCACTCTTCTGGGAAGACTTTCCACTAGATGTTGGTACATTGCTGCTATAACAGCCTCCACTCTTCAGGGAAGGCTTTCCACTAGATGTTGGTACATTGCTGCTATAACAGCCTCCACTCTTCTGGGAAGACTTTCTACTAGATGATGGAACATTGATGCTATAACAGCCTCCACTCTTCTGGGAAGACTTTCCACTAGATGTTGGTACATTGCTGCTATAACAGCCTCCACTCTTCTGGGAAGTCTTTCCACTAGATGTTGGAACATTGATGCTATAACAGCCTCCACTCTTCTGGGAAGACTTTCCACTAGATGTTGGTACATTGCTGCTATAACAGCCTCCACTCTTCTGGGAAGTCTTTCCACTAGATGTTGGAACATTGCTGCTATAACAGCCTCCACTCTTCTGGGAAGACTTTCCACTAGATGTTGGAACATTGCTTCTATAACAGCCTCCACTCTTCTGGGAAGGCTTTCCACTAGATGTTGGTACATTGCTGCTATAACAGCCTCCACTCTTCTGGGAAGGCTTTCCACTAGATGATGGAACATTGATGCTATAACAGCCTCCACTCTTCTGGGAAGGCTTTCCACTAGATGTTGGAACATTGCTGCTATAACAGCCTCTACTCTTCTGGGAAGGCTTTCCACTAGATGATGGAACATTGATGCTATAACAGCCTCCACTCTTCTGGGAAGGCTTTCCACTAGATGATGTAACATTGCTGCTATAACAGCCTCCACTCTTCTGGGAAGTCTTTCCACTAGATGATGGAACATTGATGCTATAACAGCCTCCACTCTTCTGGGAAGGCTTTCCACAAGATGTAGGAACATTGATGCTATAACAGCCTCCACTCTTCTGGGAAGACTTTCCACTAGATGATGGAACATTGATGCTATAACAGCCTCCACTCTTCTGGGAAGGCTTTCCACTAGATGTTGGAACATTGCTGCTATAACAGCCTCCACTCTTCTGGGAAGGCTTTCCACTAGATGATGGAACATTGATGCTATAACAGCCTCCACTCTTCTGGGAAGGCTTTCCACTAGATGATGGAACATTGATGCTATAACAGCCTCCACTCTTCTGGGAAGGCTTTCCACTAGATGATGGAACATTGATGCTATAACAGCCTCCACTCTTCTGGGAAGGCTTTCCACTAGATGTTGGAACATTGATGCTATAACACCCTCCACTCTTCTGGGAAGGCTTTCCACTAGATGTTGGAACATTGCTGCTATAACAGCCTCCACTCTTCTGGGAAGACTTTCCACTAGATGTTGGAACATTGCTGCTATAACAGCCTCCACTCTTCTGGGAAGGCTTTCCACTAGATGTTGGAACATTGCTTCTATAACAGCCTCCACTCTTCTGGGAAGGCTTTCCACTAGATGTTGGAACATTGCTGCTATAACAGCCTCCACTCTTCTGGGAAGGCTTTCCACTAGATGTTGGTACATTGCTGCTATAACAGCCTCCACTCTTCTGGGAAGGCTTTCCACTAGATGTTGGTACATTGCTGCTATAACAGCCTCCACTCTTCTGGGAAGGCTTTCCACTAGATGTTGGAACATTGCTGCTAGAAAAGCCTCCACTCTTCTGGGAAGGCTTTCCACTAGATGTTGGAACATTGCTGCTATAACAGCCTCCACTCTTCTGGGAAGGCTTTCCACTAGATGTTGGTACATTGCTGCTATAACAGCCTCCACTCTTCTGGGAAGGCTTTCCACTAGATGTTGGAACATTGCTTCTATAACAGCCTCCACTCTTCTGGGAAGGCTTTCCACTAGATGTTGGAACATTGCTGCTATAACAGCCTCCACTCTTCTGGGAAGGCTTTCCACTAGATGTTGGTACATTGCTGCTATAACAGCCTCCACTCTTCTGGGAAGGCTTTCCACTAGATGTTGGAACATTGCTTCTATAACAGCCTCCACTCTTCTGGGAAGGCTTTCCACTAGATGTTGGTACATTGCTGCTATAACAGCCTCCACTCTTCTGGGAAGGCTTTCCACTAGATGTTGGAACATTGCTTCTATAACAGCCTCCACTCTTCTGGGAAGGCTTTCCACTAGATGTTGGAACATTGCTGCTATAACAGCCTCCACTCTTCTGGGAAGGCTTTCCACTAGATGTTGGAACATTGCTGCTATAACAGCCTCCACTCTTCTGGGAAGACTTTCCACTAGGATGGAACATTGCTCCAGCCTCCACTAGATGTTGGAACATTGCTGCTATAACAGCCTCCACTCTTCTGGGAAGACTTTCCACTAGATGATGGAACATTGCACAGCCTCTTCTGGAAGGCTTTCCAAGATGTTGGAACATTGCTGCTATAAAAGCCTCCACTCTTCTGGGAAGACTTTCCACTAGATGTTGGAACATTGCTGCTATAACAGCCTCCACTCTTCTGGGAAGACTTTCCACTAGATGTTGGAACATTGCTGCTATAACAGCCTCCACAGTCACATGGGTCAAACCTGAAGTCACATTGTCAAAACTCTTCACACAGTCAGCGAAAGAGAAGTGGACCAAACGGTGAATCGTTTTTCATTGTTTTCACACAAAATGCATTCAATGACCAACCCTGAAATCCATGACCTCTGTTCTCATTTATACTCCACCACCTGCTAAACTATATATTTGCAGGATGTGTTTTCAAACGCAAACACTGTTAAAAACACATTCAACACAGAATGATGACAAATGTCGTGTATTTCTGCAGGAACCAGACTGAAACAAATAGAACATCTCAGCAGAATATTTAATCATTCCAAAACACGGCTCATTGCAACGTCAGCTGAAAGCCGACCCAAGTGTCCTGTTTTTAGTCTAGTTACCAAACAGATAAAAGACGACAGCTTCGGAATGATTTAGTTTGGAAACATGGATCAAAGAAGACCCAAGTGGAGAAAGAAGAGTGGCAGGGAGAGGGAGACAGGTTGGTGGGGAGAGAAGAGATGCAGGGAGAGGGAGACAGGTTGGTGGGGAAGAGAAGAGAGGCAGGGAGAGGGAGACAGGTTGGTGGGGATAGAAGAGATGCAGGGAGAGGGAGACAGGTTGGTGGGGATAGAAGAGTGACCGGGAGAGGGAGACAGGTTGGTGGGGAGAGAAGAGAGGCAGGGAGAGGGAGAGGGAGACAGGTTGGTGGGGAAAGAAGAGTGGCAGGGAGAGGGAGACAGGTTGGTGGGGAGAGAAGAGAGGCAGGGAGAGGGAGACAGGTTGGTGGGGAAAGAAGAGTGGCAGGGAGAGGGAGACAGGTTGGTGGGGAGAGAAGAGATGCAGGGAGAGGGAGACAGGTTGGTGGGGAAGAGAAGAGAGGCAGGGAGAGGGAGACAGGTTGGTGGGGATAGAAGAGATGCAGGGAGAGGGAGACAGGTTGGTGGGGATAGAAGAGTGACCGGGAGAGGGAGACAGGTTGGTGGGGAGAGAAGAGAGGCAGGGAGAGGGAGAGGGAGACAGGTTGGTGGGGAAAGAAGAGTGGCAGGGAGAGGGAGACAGGTTGGTGGGGAAAGAAGAGAGGCAGGGAGAGGGAGACAGGTTGGTGGGGAAAGAAGAGTGGCAGGGAGAGGGAGACAGGTTGGTGGGGAAAGAAGAGGGGCAGGGAGAGGGAGACAGGTTGGTGGGGAAAGAAGAGTGGCAGGGAGAGGGAGACAGGTTGGTGGGATAGAAGAGAGGCAGGGAGAGGGAGACAGGTTGGTGGGGGAAAAAGAAGAGTGGCAGGGAGAGGAAGACAGGTTGGTGGGGAAAGAAAAGTGGCAGGGAGAGGGAGACAGGTTGGTGGGGAAGAGAAGAGAGGCAGGGAGAGGGAGACAGGTTGGTGGGGAAAGAAGAGTGGCAGGGAGAGGGAGACAGGTTGGTGGGGAGAGAAGAGTGGCAGGGAGAGGGAGACAGGTTGGTGGGGAGAGAAGAGATGCAGGGAGAGGGAGACAGGTTGGTGGGGATAGAAGAGAGGCAGGAGAGGGAGACAGGTTGGTGGGGAGAGAAGAGAGGCGGGAGAGGGAGACAGGTTGGTGGGGGAAGAGAAGAGTGGCAGGGAGAGGGAGACAGGTTGGTGGGGAGAGAAGAGAGGCAGGGAGAGGGAGACAGGTTGGTGGGGGAAAGAAGAGTGGCAGGGAGAGGAAGACAGGTTGGTGGGGAGAGAAGAGTGGCAGGGAGAGGGAGACAGGTTGGTGGGGGAAAGAAGAGTGGCAGGGAGAGGAAGACAGGTTGGTGGGGAAAGAAGAGTGGCAGGGAGAGGGAGACAGGTTGGTGAAGGGAAGGTGGGGAAAGAAGAGTGGTAGGGAGAGGGAGACAGGTTGGTGGGGGAAAGAAGAGTGACAGGGAGAGGGAGACAGGTTGGTGAAGGGAAGGTGGGGAAAGAAGAGTGGCAGGGAGAGGGAGACAGGTTGGTGGGGAGAGAAGAGTGGCAGGGAGAGGGAGACAGGTTGGTGGGGAGAGAAGAGACGCAGGGAGAGGGAGACAGGTTGGTGGGGAGAGAAGAGAGGCAGGGAGAGGGAGACAGGTTGGTGGGGAGAGAAGAGAGGCAGGGAGAGGTAGACAGGTTGGTGGGGGATAGAAGAGTGGCAGGGAGATGGAGACAGTTTGGTGGGGTAGAGAAGAGAGGCAGGGAGAGGGAGAGGAGAGGGAGACAGGTCGGCGGGGAGAGAAGAGAGGCAGGGAGAGGTAGACAGGTCGGTGGGGAGAGAAGAGAGGCAGGGAGAGGAGACAGGTTGGTGGGGAGAGAAGAGAGGCAGGGAGAGGGAGAGCGAGACAGGTAGGTGGTGAAAGAAGAGTGGCAGGGAGACAGGTTGGTGGGGATAGAAGAGTGGCAGGGAGAGGGAGACAGGTTGGTGGGGAAAGAAGAGAGGCAGGGAGAGGGAGACAGGTTGGTGGGGATAGAAGAGAGGCAGGGAGAGGGAGACAGGTTGGTGGGGATAGAAGAGAGGCAGGGAGAGGGAGACAGGTTTGTGGGGAGAGAAGAGAGGCAGGGAGAGGGAGACAGGTTGGTGGGGTAGAGAAGAGAGGCAGGGAGAGGGAGACAGGTTGGTGGGGATAGAAGAGAGGCAGGGAGAGGGAGACAGGTTGGTGGGGAAAGAAGAGAGGCAGGGAGAGGGAGAGGGAGACATGTTGGTGGGGAAAGAAGAGTGGCAGGGAGACAGGTTGGTGGGGGATAGAAGAGTGGCAGGGAGAGGGAGACAGGTTGGTGGGGATAGAAGAGTGGCAGGGAGAGGGAGACAGGTTGGTGGGGAAAGAAGAGAGGCAGGGAGAGGGAGAGGGAGACAGGTTGGTGGGGAAAGAAGAGTGGCAGGGAGACAGGTTGGTGGGGGATAGAAGAGTGGCAGGGAGAGGGAGACAGGTTGGTGGGGATAGAAGAGAGGCAGGGAGAGGAGACAGGTTGGTGGGGGAAAGAAGAGTGGCAGGGAGAGGAAGACAGGTTGGTGGGGAAAGAAAAGTGGCAGGGAGAGGGAGACAGGTTGGTGGGGAAGAGAAGAGAGGCAGGAGAGGGAGACAGGTTGGTGGGGAAAGAAGAGTGGCAGGGAGAGGGAGACAGGTTGGTGGGGAGAGAAGAGTGGCAGGGAGAGGGAGACAGGTTGGTGGGGAGAGAAGAGATGCAGGGAGAGGGAGACAGGTTGGTGGGGATAGAAGAGAGGCAGGGAGAGGGAGACAGGTTTGTTGGGGAGAGAAGAGAGGCGGGGAGAGGGAGACAGGTTGGTGGGGAGAGAAGAGTGGCAGGGAGAGGGAGACAGGTTGGTGGGGAGAGAAGAGAGGCAGGGAGAGGGAGACAGGTTGGTGGGGGAAAGAAGAGTGGCAGGGAGAGGAAGACAGGTTGGTGGGGAGAGAAGAGAGGCAGGGAGAGGGAGACAGGTTGGTGGGGGAAAGAAGAGTGGCAGGGAGAGGAAGACAGGTTGGTGGGGAGAGAAGAGTGGCAGGGAGAGGGAGACAGGTTGGTGAAGGGAAGGTGGGGAAAGAAGAGTGGTAGGGAGAGGGAGACAGGTTGGTGGGGGAAAGAAGAGTGACAGGGAGAGGGAGACAGGTTGGTGAAGGGAAGGTGGGGAAAGAAGAGTGGCAGGGAGAGGAGACAGGTTGGTGGGGAGAGAAGAGTGGCAGGGAGAGGGAGACAGGTTGGTGGGGAGAGAAGAGACGCAGGGAGAGGGAGACAGGTTGGTGGGGAGAGAAGAGAGGCAGGGAGAGGGAGACAGGTTGGTGGGGAGAGAAGAGAGGCAGGGAGAGGTAGACAGGTTGGTGGGGGATAGAAGAGTGGCAGGGAGATGGAGACAGTTTGGTGGGGTAGAGAAGAGAGGCAGGGAGAGGGAGAGGGAGAGGGAGACAGGTCGGCGGGGAGAGAAAGAGAGGCAGGGAGAGGTAGACAGGTCGGTGGGGAGAGAAGAGAGGCAGGGAGAGGGAGACAGGTTGGTGGGGAGAGAAGAGAGGCAGGGAGAGGGAGAGCGAGACAGGTAGGTGGTGAAAGAAGAGTGGCAGGGAGACAGGTTGGTGGGGATAGAAGAGTGGCAGGGAGAGGGAGACAGGTTGGTGGTGAAAGAAGAGAGGCAGGGAGAGGGAGACAGGTTGGTGGGGATAGAAGAGAGGCAGGGAGAGGGAGACAGGTTGGTGGGGATAGAAGAGAGGCAGGGAGAGGAGACAGGTTTGTGGGGAGAGAAGAGAGGCAGGGAGAGGGAGACAGGTTGGTGGGGTAGAGAAGAGAGGCAGGGAGAGGGAGACAGGTTGGTGGGGATAGAAGAGTGGCAGGGAGAGGGAGAGGGGTTGGTGGGGAGAGAAGAGGGGCAGGGGGAGGGAGAGGGGGTCGTGGGGGTGGGGAAAGAAGAGGGGCAGGGAGACAGGTTGGTGGGGGATAGAAGAGTGGCAGGGAGAGGGAGACAGGTTGGTGGGGATAGAAGAGTGGCAGGGAGAGGGAGACAGGTTGGTGGGGAAAGAAGAGAGGCAGGGAGAGGGAGAGGGAGACAGGTTGGTGGGGAAAGAAGAGTGGCAGGGAGACAGGTTGGTGGGGGATAGAAGAGTGGCAGGGAGAGGGAGACAGGTTGGTGGGGATAGAAGAGTGGCAGGGAGAGGGAGACAGGTTGGTGGGGATAGAAGAGAGGCAGGGAGAGGGAGACAGGTTGGTGGGAAGAGAAGAGTGGCAGGGAGAGGGAGACAGGTTGGTGGGGAGAGAAGAGACGCAGGGAGATGGAGACAGGTTGGTGGGGATAGAAGAGAGGCAGGGAGAGGGAGACAGGTTGGTGGGGAGAGAAGAGATGCAGGGAGAGGGAGACAGGTTGGTGGGGTAGAGAAGAGAGGCAGGGAGAGGGAGACAGGTTGGTGGGGAGAGAAGAGTGGCAGGGAGAGGGAGACAGGTTGGTGGGGAAGAGAAGAGAGGCAGGGAGAGGGAGACAGGTTGGTGGGGATAGAAGAGATGCAGGGAGAGGGAGACAGGTTGGTGGGGATAGAAGAGTGGCCGGGAGAGGGAGACAGGTTGGTGGGGAGAGAAGAGAGGCAGGGAGAGGGAGACAGGTTGGTGGGGATAGAAGAGTGGCAGGGAGGGAGACAGGTTGGTGGGGAGAGAAGAGAGGCAGGGAGAGGGAGACAGGTTGGTGGGGAAAGAAGAGTGGCAGGGAGAGGGAGACAGGTTGGTGGGGAAAGAAGAGTGGCAGGGAGAGGGAGACAGGTTGGTGGGGAAAGAAGAGTGGCAGGGAGAGGGAGACAGGTTGGTGGGGAAAGAAGAGAGGCAGGGAGAGGGAGACAGGTTGGTGGGGGAAAGAAGAGTGGCAGGGAGAGGAAGACAGGTTGGTGGGGAAAGAAAAGTGGCAGGGAGAGGGAGACAGGTTGGTGGGGAAGAGAAGAGAGGCAGGGAGAGGGAGACAGGTTGGTGGGGAAAGAAGAGTGGCAGGGAGAGGGAGACAGGTTGGTGGGGAGAGAAGAGTGGCAGGGAGAGGGAGACAGGTTGGTGGGGAGAGAAGAGATGCAGGGAGAGGGAGACAGGTTGGTGGGGATAGAAGAGAGGCAGGGAGAGGGAGACAGGTTGGTGGGGAGAGAAGAGAGGCGGGGAGAGGGAGACAGGTTGGTGGGAAGAGAAGAGTGGCAGGGAGAGGGAGACAGGTTGGTGGGGAGAGAAGAGAGGCAGGGAGAGGGAGACAGGTTGGTGGGGGAAAGAAGAGTGGCAGGGAGGGGAGACAGGTTGGTGGGGAGAGAAGAGAGGCAGGGAGAGGGAGACAGGTTGGTGGCGGAAAGAAGAGTGGCAGGGAGAGGAAGACAGGTTGGTGGGGAAAGAAGAGTGGCAGGGAGAGGGAGACAGGTTGGTGAAGGGAAGGTGGGGAAAGAAGAGTGGTAGGGAGAGGGAGACAGGTTGGTGGGGGAAAGAAGAGTGACAGGGAGAGGGAGACAGGTTGGTGAAGGGAAGGTGGGGAAAGAAGAGTGGCAGGGAGAGGGAGACAGGTTGGTGGGGAGAGAAGAGTGGCAGGGAGAGGGAGACAGGTTGGTGGGGAGAGAAGAGACGCAGGGAGAGGGAGACAGGTTGGTGGGGAGAGAAGAGAGGCAGGGAGAGGGAGACAGGTTGGTGGGGTAGAAGGGAGGCAGGGAGAGGGAGACAGGTTGGTGGGATAGAAGAGAGGCAGGGAGAGGGAGACAGGTTGGTGGGGGAAAGAAGAGAGGCAGGGAGAGGGAGAGGGAGACATGTCGGTGGGGAGAGAAGAGAGGCAGGGAGAGGTAGACAGGTCGGTGGGGAGAGAAGAGAGGCAGGGAGAGGGAGACAGGTTGGTGGGGAGAGAAGAGAGGCAGGGAGAGGGAGAGCGAGACAGGTAGGTGGTGAAAGAAGAGTGGCAGGGAGACAGGTTGGTGGGGATAGAAGAGTGGCAGGGAGAGGGAGACAGGTTGGTGGTGAAAGAAGAGAGGCAGGGAGAGGGAGACAGGTTGGTGGGGATAGAAGAGAGGCAGGGAGAGGGAGACAGGTTGGTGGGGATAGAAGAGAGGCAGGGAGAGGGAGACAGGTTTGTGGGGAGAGAAGAGAGGCAGGGAGAGGGAGACAGGTTGGTGGGGTAGAGAAGAGAGGCAGGGAGAGGGAGACAGGTTGGTGGGGATAGAAGAGTGGCAGGGAGAGGGAGACAGGTTGGTGGGGAAAGAAGAGAGGCAGGGAGAGGGAGAGGGAGACATGTTGGTGGGGAAAGAAGAGTGGCAGGGAGACAGGTTGGTGGGGGATAGAAGAGTGGCAGGGAGAGGGAGACAGGTTGGCGGGGATAGAAGAGTGGCAGGGAGAGGGAGACAGGTTGGTGGGGAAAGAAGAGAGGCAGGGAGAGGGAGAGGGAGACAGGTTGGTGGGGAAAGAAGAGTGGCAGGGAGACAGGTTGGTGGGGGATAGAAGAGTGGCAGGGAGAGGGAGACAGGTTGGTGGGGATAGAAGAGTGGCAGGGAGAGGGAGACAGGTTGGTGGGGATAGAAGAGAGGCAGGGAGAGGGAGACAGGTTGGTGGGGAGAGAAGAGAGGCAGGGAGAGGGAGACAGGTTGGTGGGGTAGAGAAGAGAGGCAGGGAGAGGGAGACAGGTTGGTGGGAAGAGAAGAGTGGCAGGGAGAGGGAGACAGGTTGGTGGGGAGAGAAGAGACGCAGGGAGATGGAGACAGGTTGGTGGGGATAGAAGAGAGGCAGGGAGAGGGAGACAGGTTGGTGGGGAGAGAAGAGATGCAGGGAGAGGGAGACAGGTTGGTGGGGTAGAGAAGAGAGGCAGGGAGAGGGAGACAGGTTGGTGGGGATAGAAGAGTGGCAGGGAGAGGGAGACAGGTTGGTGGGGATAGAAGAGAGGCAGGGAGAGGGAGACAGGTTGGTGGGGATAGAAGAGAGGCAGGGAGAGGGAGACAGGTTGGTGGGGATAGAAGAGAGGCAGGGAGAGGGAGACAGGTTGGTGGGGAGAGAAGAGAGGCAGGGAGAGGGAGACAGGTTGGTGGGGTAGAGAAGAGAGGCAGGGAGAGGGAGACAGGTTGGTGGGGATAGAAGAGTGGCAGGGAGAGGGAGACAGGTTGGTGGGGAGAGAAGAGAGGCAGGGAGAGGGAGACAGGTTGGTGGGGAGAGAAGAGAGGCAGGGAGAGGGAGACAGGTTGGTGGGGATAGAAGAGAGGCAGGGAGAGGGAGACAGGTTGGTGGGGATAGAAGAGAGGCAGGGAGAGGGAGACAGGTTGGTGGGGATAGAAGAGAGGCAGGGAAAGGGAGACAGGTTGGTGGGGAGAGAAGAGACGCAGGGAGATGGAGACAGTTTGGTGGGGAGAGAAGAGAGGCAGAGAGAGGGAGACAGGTTGGTGGGGAAAGAAGAGAGGCAGGGAGAGGAAGACAGGTTGGTGGGGAAAGAAGAGTGGCAGGGAGACAGGTTGGTGGGGGATAGAAGAGTGGCAGGGAGAGGGAGACTGGTTGGTGGTGATAGAAGAGTGGCAGGGAGAGGGAGACAGGTTGGTGGGGAAAGAAGAGAGGCAGGGAGAGGGAGACAGGTTGGTGGGGATAGAAGAGAGGCAGGGAGAGGGAGACAGGTTGGTGGGGATAGAAGAGAGGGGAGACAGGTTGGTGGGGTAGAAGAGAGGCAGAGAGAGGGAGACAGGTTGGAAGAGAGGCAGGGAGGGGAGACAGGTCTCAGATGAGAAGAGAGGCAGGGAGAGGGAGACAGGTTGGTGGGGAGAGAAGAGTGGCAGGGAGAGGGAGACAGGTTGGTGGGGATAGAAGAGTGGCAGGGAGAGGGAGACAGGTTGGTGGGGTAGAAGAGAGGCAGGGAGAGGGAGACAGGTTGTAAACCATGGTGTCTCTGATGAGATGAGGGACATAATTACTGACCATTGTAAACCATGGTGTCTCTGATGAGATGAGGGACATAATTACTGACCATTGTAAACCATTGTGTCTCAGATGAGATGAGGGACATAATTACTGACCATTGTAAACCATGGTGTCTCTGATGAGATGAGGGACATAATTACTGACCATTATAAACCATGGTGTCTCAGATGAGATGAGGGACATAATTACTGACCATTGTAAACCATGGTGTCTCTGATGAGATGAGGGACATAATTACTGACCATTGTAAACCATGGTGTCTCTGATGAGATGAGGGACATAATTACTGACCATTGTAAACCATGGTGTCTCAGATGAGATGAGGGACATCATTACTGACCATTGTAAACCATGGTGTCTCTGATGAGATGAGGGTCATAATTACTGACCATTGTAAACCATGGTGTCTCTGATGAGATGAGGGACATAATTACTGACCATTGTAAACCATGGCGTCTCTGATGAGATGAGGGACATAATTACTGACCATTGTAAACCATGGTGTCTCAGATGAGATGAGGGACATAATTACTGACCATTGTAAACCATGGTGTCTCTGATGAGATGAGGGACATAATTACTGACCATTGTAAACCATGGTGTCTCAGATGAGATGAGGGACATAATTACTGACCATTGTAAACCATGGTGTCTCTGATGAGATGAGGGACATAATTACTGACCATTGTAAACCATGGTGTCTCTGATGAGATGAGGGACATAATTACTGACCATTGTAAACCATGGTGTCTCTGATGAGATGAGGGACATAATTACTGACCATTGTAAACCATGGTGTCTCTGATGAGATGAGGGACATAATTACTGACCATTGTAAACCATGGTGTCTCTGATGAGATGAGGGACATAATTACTGACCATTATAAACCATGGTGTCTCAGATGAGATGAGGGACATAATTACTGACCATTGTAAACCATGGTGTCTCAGATGAGATGAGTACCAGTGTATTTATCCCTGTGCTTCCTGTCTCTCTGTACCAGTGTATTTATCCCTGTGTTTCCTGTCTCTCTGTGCCAGTGTATTTATCCCTGTGTTTCCTGTCTCTCTGTACCAGTGTATTTATCCCTGTGTTTCCTGTCTCTCTGTACCAGTGTATTTATCCGTGTGTTTCCTGTCTCTCTGTACCAGTGTATTTATCCCTGTGTTTCCTGTCTCTCTGTACCAGTGTATTTATCCCTGTGTTTCCTGTCTCTCTGTACCAGTGTATTTATCCCTGTGTTTCCTGTCTCTGTGCCAGTGTATTTATCCCTGTTTCCTGTCTCTGTGCCAGTGTATTTATCCATGTGTTTCCTGTCTCTCTGTACCAGTGTATTTATCCCTGTGTTTCCTGTCTCTCTGTACCAGTGTATTTATCCCTGTGTTTCCTGTCTCTCTGTACCAGTGTATTTATCCCTGTGTTTCCTGTCTCTCTGTGTCAGTGTATTTATCCCTGTGTTTCCTGTCTCTCTGTGCCAGTGTATTTATCCCTGTGTTTCCTGTCTCTCTGTTCCAGTGTATTTATCCCTGTGTTTCCTGTCTCTCTGTACCAGTGTATTTATCCCTGTGTTTCCTGTCTCTCTGTACCAGTGTATTTATCCCTGTGTTTCCTGTCTCTCTGTACCAGTGTATTTATCCCTGTGTTTCCTGTCTCTCTGTACCAGTGTATTTATCCCTGTGTTTCCTGTCTCTCTGTACCAGTGTATTTATCCATGTGTTTCCTGTCTCTCTGTTCCAGTGTATTTATCCCTGTGTTTCCTGTCTCTCTGTACCAGTGTATTTATCCCTGTGTTTCCTGTCTCCCTGTACCTGTGTATTTATCCCTGTGTTTCCTGTCTCTCTGTACCAGTGTATTTACCCCTGTGTTTCCTGTCTCTGTGTACCAGTGTATTTATCCCTGTGTTTCCTGTCTCTTTGTACCAGTGTATTTATCCCTGTGTTTCCTGTCTCTCTGTACCAGTGTATTTATCCCTGTGTTTCCTGTCTCTCTGTACCAGTGTATTTATCCCTGTGTTTCCTGTCTCTCTGTGCCAGTGTATTTATCCCTGTGTTTCCTGTCTCTCTATACCAGTGTATTTATCCCTGTGTTTCCTGTCTCTCTGTACCAGTGTATTTATCCCTGTGTTTCCTGTCTCTCTGTACCAGTGTATTTATCCCTGTGTTTCCTGTCTCTCTGTACCAGTGTATTTATCCCTGTGTTTCCTGTCTCTCTATACCAGTGTATTTATCCCTGTGTTTCCTGTCTCTCTGTACCAGTGTATTTATCCCTGTGTTTCCTGTCTCTCTGTACCAGTGTATTTATCCCTGTGTTTCCTGTCTCTCTGTACCAGTGTATTTATCCCTGTGTTTCCTGTCTCTCTATACCAGTGTATTTATCCCTGTGTTTCCTGTCTCTCTATACCAGTGTATTTATCCCTGTTTCCTGTCTCTCTGTACCAGTGTATTTATCCCTGTGTTTCCTGCTCAATTTACTTCTGTAATGTGCAGTTCAGTCAGAAGCCTTTGCAGAATGCACATCTTACCTGATGTTTTGACAGACATGTCTCATAATAGATGCCACTGTTGAGCCTCTCTCATTGATAGATCATGATTTGTTAAATTTTTAGCCCTAATCTCATCTGCTCTTGATCTTCCTCTGTCTTCTTCCGCCACACACACATATATGTACTCCTCTCCCTTTTAAAAATTGTATTATTATTTTATTTGTTTTATTTCACCTTTATTTAATCAGGTACAAAAACAAGTTCTCATTTACAACTGCGACCTGGCGAAGATAAAGCAAAGCAGTGCGACAAGAACAGCAACACAGAGTTACACATAAACAAACGTACAGTCAATAACACAATAGAAAAATCTGTATACAGTGTGTGCAACTGGCGTGAGGAGGTAAGGCAATAAATAGGCCAATAGTGGCGAAGTAATTACAATTGAACAATTTCCACTGGAGTGATAGATGTGCAGATGAGGATGTACAAGTAGAAATACTGGTGTGCAAACAAGCAGAAAAACAAAAACAAATATGGGGATGAGGTAGTTGAATGGGCTATTTACAGATGGGCTATTTACAGATGGGCTATGTACAGGTACAATGATCGGTAAGCTGCTCTGACAACTGATGGTAGTTGGTTGGATGGGCTATTTACAGATGGGCTGTGTACAGGTACAATGATCGGTAAGCTGCTCTGACAACTGATGGTAGTTGGTTGGATGGGCTATTTACAGATGGGCTGTGTACAGCTGCAGTGATCGGTTAGCTGCTCTGACAGGTGACGCTTAAAGTTAATGAGGGAGATATAAGTCTCCAACTTCAGTGATCTTTGCAGTTTGTTCCAGTCAAGTAAATACAATATAGCAAGTAAAACACTGGAATGGTAGATTTGCAGTGGAATAATGTGCAAGGTAGAGATAGAAATAATGGGGTGCAAAGGAGCAAAATAAATAAAGAATTAATAAAATAAAATAAATACAGTAGGGAAAGAGGTAGTTGTTTGGGCTAAATTATAAAATAATGGGGTGCAAAGGAGCAAAAATAAATCAATACAGTAGGAGAAGAGGTAGTTGTAAATTATAGATGGGCTACGTACAGGTGCAGCAATCTGTGAGCTGCTCTGAAAGCTGGTGCTTTAAGCTAGTGAGGGAGATACGTTTTTCCAGTTTCAGAGATTTTTGTAGTTTGTTCCTGTCATTGGCAGCAGAGAACTGGAAGGAGAGGCGGCCAAAGGAAGATTTGGTTTTGGGTTTTGGGGGTGACCAGAGAGACCAGCAGCATATCACCCTGCATACCACTGCTGGCTTGCTTCTGAAACTAAGCAGGGTTGGTCCTGGATGGGAGACCAGATGCTGCTGGAAGTGGTGTTGGAGGGCCAGTAGGAGGCACTCTTTCCTGTGGTCTAAAAAATATCCCTATGCCCCAGGGCAGTGATTGAGGACGCTGTCCTGTGTAGGGTGCAGTCCTTCGGATGGGATGTTAAACGGGTGTCCTGACACTCTGAGGTCATTAAAGATCCCATGGCACTTATCGTAAGAGTAGGGGTGTTAACCCCTGGTGTCCTGGCTAAATTCCCAATCTGGCCCTCACAGTTACCTAATAATCCCCAGTTTACAATTGGCTCATTCATCCCCTCCTCTCCCCTGTAACTATTCCCCAGGTCGTTGCTGTAAATGAGAATGTGTTCTCAGTCAACTTACCTGGTAAAATAAGAGATATACCTGCTGAAGCGCGTGCTACAGGTGGGTGCTGCTATGGTGACCAGCAAGCTGAGATCTACACCATTGATATATACTGAGAAAAGAGTCGGCCCGAGAATTGAACCTTGTGGCACCCCCATAGAGACTGCCAGATGACCGGACAGCATGCCCTCCGATTTGACACACTGAACTCTGTCTGCAAAGTAGTTGGTGAACCAGGCAAGGCAGTCATCAGAAAAACCGAGGCTACTGAGTCTGCCGATAAGAATATGGTGATTGACAGAGTCGAAAGACTTGGCAAGGTCGATGAAGACGGCTGCACAGTACTGTCTTTTATCGATGGCGGTTATGATATCGTTTAGTACCTTGAGGGTGGCTGAGGTGCACCCGTGACCGGCTCGGAAACCAGATTGCACAGCGGAGAAGGTACGGTGGGATTCGAGATGGTCAGTGACCTGTTTGTTGACTTGGCTTTCGAAGAACCAGTGCAACCCACTAACAAGAACTGCACCCCCCCCTCCTTCTCTGTGGTGGACATGAGTAAAACATTTAAATGTGTTAACCCTCGCAAGGCTGCAGGCCCAGACGGCATCCATAGCCGCGTCCTCAGAGCATGCGCACAGACCAGCTGGCTGGTGTGTTTACAGACATATTCAATCGCCCCCTATCCCAGTCTGCTGCTTCAAGATGTCCACCACTGTTCCTGTAACTAAGAAGACCTATAAACTCCCATTTAGACCTGTAACGGCTTTCTTGCATCGAAGGAGAGGAGGACCAAAACGCAGCGTAGTTCGTGTTCAACATGTTTAATAAAAGACGATAACAAATACAAAATAACAAACGTGGCAAAAACCCGAAACAGTCCTATCTGGTGCAGAGAACACAAAAGACTGGAAACAACCACCCACAAAACCCCAACACAGTCCTATCTGGTGCAGAGAACACAAAGACAGGAAACAACCACCCACAACCCCCCCCCCAACACAGTCCTATCTGGTGCAGAGAACACAAAGACAGGAAACAGTCCTATCTGGTGCAGAGAACACAAAGACAGGAAACAACCACCCACAAAACCCAACACAAAACAAGCTGCCTAAATATGGTTGCCAATCAGAGACAATGACTAACACCTGCCTCTGATTGAGAAGCATATCAGGCCATACATAGACACGGACAAACTAGACACACAACATAGAATGCCCACCCAGTTCACGTCCTGACCAACACTAAAACAAGGAAAACACAAAATAACTATGGTCAGAACATGACACAAGGATCATATCACCTCCAACGCCATCCTTGACCCACTTCAGTTTGCATTCTGCCCCGAAAGGTCCACAGATGACGCAATTGCCATCACACGGCCCACCACCCTGTCCCATCTGGACAAAAATAATACCTATGTAAGAATGCTGTTCATTGACTACAGCTCAGCATTCAACACCATAGTACCCTCCAAGCTCATCATCAAGCTGGAGGCCCTGGGTCTCAACCCCTCCCTGTGCAACTGGGTCCTGGACTTCCTGAAGGGCCACCCCTAGGTGGTGAAGGTCGGAAACAACATCTCCACTTCGCTGACCCTCAAAACTGGGGCCCCACAGGGGTGTGTGCTCAGCCCCCTCCTGTACTCCCTGTTCACCCATGACTGCATGGCCATGCACATCTCCAACTCAATCATCACGTTTGCAGATGACACAACAGTAGTGGGCTTGATTACCAACAGCGACGACACAGGGAGGAGGTGAGGGGACTCAGAGTGTGGTGTCAGGAAAACAACCTCTCACTCAACGTCAACATAACAAAGGAGATGATCGTGGGCTTCAGGAAACAGCCTACAGGGAGGAGGTGAGGGCACTCAGAGTGTGGTGTCAGGAAAACAACCTCTCACTCAACGTCAACATAACAAAGGAGATGATCGTGGGCTTCAGGAAACAGCAGAAGGAACACCCCCCTATCCACATCAAAGGGACATCAGTGGAGAAGGTGGAAAGTTTTATGTTCCTCTGCGTACACATCACAGACAAACTGAAATGGTCCACCCACACAGACAGTGTGATGAAGAAGGCGCAACAGCGCCTCTTCAACCTCAGGAGGCTGACGAAATTTGGCTTGTCATCCAAAAACCCCAACAAACTTTTACAGATGCACAATCGAGAGCATCCTGGCGGGCTGTATCACCGCCTGGTACGGCAACTGCTCCGCCCATAACCGTAAGGCTCTCCAGAGGGTAGTGAGGACTGCACAACGCATCACCGGGGGAAAACTACCTGCCCTCCATGACACCTACACCACCCGATGTCACAGGAAGGCCATAAAGATCATCAAGGACAACAACCACCCGAGCCACTGCCTGTTCACCCCGCTATCATCCAGAAGGCGAGGTCAGTACAGGTGCATCAAAGCAGGGACCGAGAGACTGAAAAACAGCTTCTATCTCAAGGCCATCAGACTCTTAAACAGCAATCACTAACTCAGAGAGGCTGCTTCCTACATAGACTTATATCACTGGCCACTTTAATAAATGGATCACTGGTCACTTTAAACAATGCCACTTTAATATTGTTTACAAATCTTACATTACTCATCTCATATGTATATCCTGTATTTTATACCATCTATTGCATCTTTCCTATGCTGCTCGGCCATCACTCATCCAGATACTAATACTGTATGTACATATTTCATTCACCCCTTTAGATTTGTGTGTATTAGGTATGTTATTATGGGGTATTGTGATGTCATTATGGGGTATTGTGATGTTATTATGGGGTATTGTGATGTCATTATGGGGTATTGTGATGTCATTATGGGGTATTGTGATGTCATTATGGGGTATTGTGATGTTATTATGGGGTATTGTGATGTTATTATGGGGTATTGTGATGTCATTATGGGGTATTGTGATGTCATTATGGGGTATTGTGATGTCATTATGGGGTATTGTGATGTCATTATGGGGTATTGTGATGTCATTATGGGGTATTGTGATGTCATTATGGGGTATTGT
Organism: Oncorhynchus keta; assembly: GCF_023373465.1. NCBI lineage: Eukaryota > Metazoa > Chordata > Actinopteri > Salmoniformes > Salmonidae > Oncorhynchus > Oncorhynchus keta. The sequence continues at coordinate 104,261 of NW_026290858.1, read as the reverse complement.
GATGTTATTATGGGGTATTGTGATGTTATTATGGGGTATTGTGATGTTATTATGGGGTATTGTGATGTCATTATGGGGTATTGTGATGTCATTATGGGGTATTGTGATGTTATTATGGGGTATTGTGATGTTATTATGGGGTATTGTGAGTAGATGAGTGGGACAAAATTCTATGTTGTATTCAGGCTGTAACACAAACAAATGTGGAGGGGTATTTTCTGAAGGCCCTGTAAATAATGAAGTGGTTCTGGTCGAAGCATAAATCTGGGTGTTGAAAGGTGCCAAAGCAAACAACCAAAAACCACCAAGAAACACAAAAACTATCAAGGTGTCTGCATCAACACCCTGCATTATCACATTCATGCAAAACACTCACTTACACTACTGACTACTGATTACACACACCATTGTATATTGTACTTAGTTTACTTCATTTAATAAAAATATGTTTTGTTACTCCTTATCTCCACGTTGTCTCCCTTTTGTTATGGGCTTTGAGCCGGTTCGTGTAGTATTCATCAACCTAAAGAAGAAGAAGCTAGGAGTATTCACCAACCCAAGGAAGGAGCTGGGAGTATTCACCAACCCAAGGAAGGAGCTAGGAGTATTCACCAACCCAAGGAAGGAGCTGGGAGTATTCATCAACCCAAAGAAGAAGAAGCTAGGAGTATTCACCAACCCAAGGAAGGAGCTGGGAGTATTCACCAACCCAAGGAAGGAGCTAGGAGTATTCACCAACCCAAGGAAGGAGCTTGGAGTATTTATCAACCCAAGGAAGGAGCTGGGAGTATTCACCAACCCAAGGAAGGAGCTAGGAGTATTCACCAACCCAAGGAAGGAGCTGGGAGTATTCATCAACCCAAGGAAGGAGCTAGGAGTATTCACCAACCCAAGGAAGGAGCTGGGAGTATTCATCAACCCAAGGAAGGAGCTGGGAGTATTCACCAACCCAAGGAAGGAGCTGGGAGTATTCATCAACCCAAGGAAGGAGCTGGGAGTATTCATCAACCCAAAGAAGAAGAAGCTAGGAGTATTCACCAACCCAAGGAAGGAGCTGGGAGTATTCACCAACCCAAGGAAGGAGCTAGGAGTATTCACCAACCCAAGGAAGGAGCTGGGAGTATTCATCAACCCAAGGAAGGAGCTGGGAGTATTCACCAACCCAAAGAAGAAGGAGCTGGGAGTATTCACCAGCCCAAGGAAGAAGGAGCTGGGAGTATTCACCAACCCAAAGAAGAAGGAGCTGGGAGTATTCACCAACCCAAGGAAGAAGGAGCTGGGAGTATTCACCAACCCAAAGAAGAAGAAGCTGGGAGTATTCACCAACCCAAAGAAGAAGAAGCTGGGAGTATTCATCAACCCAAGGAAGGAGCTGGGAGTATTCATCAACCCAAGGAAGGAGCTGGGAGTATTCACCAACCCAAAGAAGAAGAAGCTGGGAGTATTCACCAACCCAAAGAAGAAGAAGCTAGGAGTATTCACCAACCCAAAGAAGAAGAAGCTAGGAGTATTCACCAACCCAAAGAAGAAGGAGCTGGGAGTATTCATCAACCCAAGGAAGGAGCTGGGAGTATTCATCAACCCAAGGAAGAAGGAGCTAGGAGTATTCATCAACCCAAAGAAGAAGGAGCTGGGAGTATTCACCAACCCAAAGAAGAAGAATCTGGGAGTATTCACCAACCCAAAGAAGAAGAAGCTAGGAGTATTCACCAACCCAAAGAAGAAGAAGCTAGGAGTATTCACCAACCCAAGGAAGGAGCTGGGAGTATTCATCAACCCAAAGAAGAAGGAGCTGGGAGTATTCATCAACCCAAGGAAGGAGCTGGGAGTATTCATCAACCCAAGGAAGGAGCTAGGAGTATTCACCAACCCAAAGAAGAAGAAGCTAGGAGTATTCATCAACCCAAAGAAGAAGGAGCTGGGAGTATTCACCAACCCAAAGAAGAAGGAGCTAGGAGTATTCATCAACCCAAAGAAGAAGAAGCTGGGAGTATTCATCAACCCAAAGAAGAAGAAGCTGGGAGTATTCATCAACCCAAGAAGGAGCTGGGAGTATTCACCAACCCAAAGAAGAAGAAGCTAGGAGTATTCACCAACCCAAGGAAGGAGCTGGGAGTATTCACCAGCCCAAGAAGGAGCTGGGAGTATTCACCAACCCAAAGAAGAAGAAGCTAGGAGTATTCACCAACCCAAAGAAGAAGAAGCTAGGAGTATTCACCAACCCAAAGAAGAAGAAGCTAGGAGTATTCACCAACCCAAAGAAGAAGAAGCTGGGAGTATTCACCAACCCAAAGAAGAAGAAGCTAGGAGTATTCACCAACCCAAAGAAGAAGAAGCTAGGAGTATTCACCAACCCAAAGAAGAAGAAGCTAGGAGTATTCATCAACCCAAAGAAGAAGGAGCTGGGAGTATTCACCAACCCAAAGAAGAAGGAGCTGGGAGTATTCACCAACCCAAAGAAGAAGGAGCTGGGAGTATTCACCAACCCAAAGAAGAAGGAGCTGGGAGTATTCACCAACCCAAAGAAGAAGAAGCTAGGAGTATTCACCAACCCAAAGAAGAAGAAGCTAGGAGTATTCATCAACCCAAAGAAGAAGGAGCTGGGAGTATTCACCAACCCAAAGAAGAAGAAGCTAGGAGTATTCATCAACCCAAAGAAGAAGAAGCTGGGAGTATTCACCAACCCAAAGAAGAAGAAGCTGGGAGTATTCATCAACCCAAAGAAGAAGAAGCTGGGAGTATTCACCAACCCAAAGAAGAAGAAGCTGGGAGTATTCACCAACCCAAAGAAGAAGAAGCTGGGAGTATTCACCAACCCAAAGAAGAAGAAGCTGGGAGTATTCACCAACCCAAAGAAGAAGAAGCTGGGAGTATTCACCAACCCAAAGAAGAAGAAGCTGGGAGTATTCACCAACACAAAGAAGAAGAGCTCAGTAGCTCAGTTGGTAGAGCATGGCGCTTGTAAAACCAGGGTAGTGGGTTCGATCCCCGGGACCACCCATATGTAGAATGTATGCACACATGACTGTAAGTCGCTTTGGATATAAGCGTCTGCTAAATGGCATATATTAAGAAGCTAGGAGTATTCACCAACCCAAAGAACAAGAAGCTAGGAGTATTCATCAACCCGAAGAAGCTAGGAGTATTCATCAACCCGAAGAAGCTAGGAGTATTCACCAACCCAAGGAAGAAGAAGCTAGGAGTATTCACCAACCCAAAGAAGAAGAAGCTAGGAGTATTCACCAACCCAAAGAAGAAGAAGCTAGGAGTATTCATCAACCCAAAGAAGAAGAAGCTAGGAGTATTCACCAACCCAAAGAAGAAGAAGCTAGGAGTATTCACCAACCCAAAGAAGAAGAAGCTAGGAGTATTCACCAACCCAAAGAAGAAGAAGCTAGGAGTATTCACCAACCCAAAGAAGAAGAAGCTAGGAGTATTCACCAACCCAAAGAAGAAGCTGGGAGTATTCACCAACCTAAAGAAGAAGGAGCTGGGAGTATTCATCAACCATCAATCAATTAGAAAGCAAATTACGGACTCCTCTTTAAACCTGCGTATTCCTCCAAACCTCAGTTGTCCTGAGTCTGCACAACTCTGCCAGGACCTAGGATCAAGAGAGACGCTCAAGTGTTTTAGTACTATATCTCTTGACACAATGATGAAAATAATCATGGCCTCTAAACCTTCAAGCTGTATACTGGACCCTATTCCAACTAAACTACTGAAAGAGCTGCTTCCTGTGCTTGGCCCTCCTATGTTGAACATAATAAACGGCTCTCTATCCACTGGATGTGTACCAAACTCACTAAAAGTGGCAGTAATAAAGCCTCTCTTGAAAAAGCCAAACCTTGACCCAGAAAATATAAAAACTATCGGCCTATATCGAATCTTCCATTCCTCTCAAAGATTTTAGAGAAGGCTGTTGCGCAGCAACTCACTGCCTTCCTGAAGACAAACAATGTATACGAAATGCTTCAGTCTGGTTTTAGACCCCATCATAGCACTGAGACGGCACTTGTGAAGGTGGTAAATGACATTTTAATGGCATCGGACCGAGGCTCTGCATCTGTCCTCGTGCTCCTAGACCTTAGTGCTGCTTTTGATACCATCGATCACCACATTCTTTTGGAGAGATTGGAAACCCAAATTGGTCTACACGGACATGTTCTGGCCTGGTTTAGGTCTTATCTGTCGGAAAGATATCAGTTTGTCTCTGTGAATGGTTTGTCCTCTGACAAATCAACTGTACATTTCGGTGTTCCTCAAGGTTCTGTTTTAGGACCACTATTGTTTTCACTATATATTTTACCTCTTGGGGATGTTATTCGAAAACATAATGTAAACTTTCACTGCTATGCGGATGACACACAGCTGTACATTTCAATGAAACATGGTGAAGCCCCAAAATTGCCCTCGCTAGAAGCATGTGTTTCAGACATAAGGAAGTGGATGGCTGCAAACTTTCTACTATTAAACTCGGACAAAACAGAGATGCTTGTTCTAGGTCCCAAGAAACAAAGAGATCTTCTGTTGAATCTGACAATTAATCTTAATGGTTGTACAGTCGTCTCAAATAAAACTGTGAAGGACCTCGGCGTTACTCTGGACCCTGATCTCTCTTTTGAAGAACATATCAAGACCATTTCGAGGACAGCTTTTTTCCATCTACGTAACATTGCAAAAATCAGAAACTTTCTGTCCAAAAATGATGCAGAAAAATTAATCCATGCTTTTGTCACTTCTAGGTTAGACTACTGCAATGCTCTATTTTCCGGCTACCCGGATAAAGCACTAAATAAACTTCAGTTAGTGCTAAATACGGCTGCTAGAATCCTGACTAGAACCAAAAAATTTGATCATATTACTCCAGTGCTAGCCTCTCTACACTGGCTTCCTGTCAAAGCAAGGGCTGATTTCAAGGTTTTACTGCTAACCTACAAAGCATTACATGGGCTTGCTCCTACCTACCTCTCTGATTTGGTCCTGCCGTACATACCTACACGTACGCTACGGTCACAAGACGCAGGCCTCCTAATTGTCCCTAGAATTTCTAAGCAAACAGCTGGAGGCAGGGCTTTCTCCTATAGAGCTCCATTTTTATGGAACGGTCTGCCTACCCATGTCAGAGACGCAAACTCGGTCTCAACCTTTAAGTCTTTACTGAAGACTCATCTCTTCAGTGGGTCATATGATTGAGTGTAGTCTGGCCCAGGAGTGGGAAGGTGAACGGAAAGGCTCTGGAGCAACGAACCGCCCTTGCTGTCTCTGCCTGGCCGGTTCCCCTCTTTCCACTGGGATTCTCTGCCTCTAACCCTGTTACGGGGCTGAGTCACTGGCTTGCTGGGGCTCTCTCGTGCCGTCCCTGGGGGTGCGTCACCTGGGTGGGTTGATTCACTGTTGTGGTCGGCCTGTCTGGGTTGCCCCCCTTGGGTTGTACCGTGGCGGAGATCTTTGTGGGCTATACTCGGCCTTGTCTCAGGATGGTGAGTTGGTGGTTGAAGATATCCCTCTAGTGGTGTGGGGGCTGTGCTTTGGCAAAGTGGGTGGGGTTATATCCTTCCTGTTTGGCCCTGTCCGGGGTGTCCTCGGATGGGGCCACAGTGTCTCCTGACCCCTCCTGTCTCAGCCTCCAGTATTTATGCTGCAGTAGTTTATGTGTCGGGGGGCTAGGGTCAGTTTGTTATATCTGGAGTACTTCTCCTGTCCTATTCGGTGTCCTGTGTGAATCTAAGTGTGCGTTCTCTAATTCTCTCCTTCTCTCTTTCTTTCTCTCTCTCGGAGGACCTGAGCCCTAGGACCATGCCCCAGGACTACCTGACATGATGACTCCTTGCTGTCCCCAGTCCACCTGGCCATCCACCTGGCCATGCTGCTGCTCCAGTTTCCAACTGTTCTGCTGCCTTACTATTATTCAACCATGCTGGGTCATTTATGAACATTTGAACATCTTGGCCACGTTCTGTTATAATCTCCACCCGGCACAGCCAAAAGAGGACTGGCCACCCCACATATGCTCTCTCTAATTCTCTCTTTCTTTCTCTCTCTCTCGGAGGACCTGAGCCCTAGGACAGTGCCCCAGGACTACCTGACATGATGGCTCCTTGCTGTCCCCATTCCACCTGACTGCTGCTGCTCCAGTTTCAACTGTTCTGCCTTATTATTATTCGACCATGCTGGTCATTTATGAACATTTGAACATCTTGGTCATGTTCTGTTATAATCTCTACCCGGCACAGCCAGAAGAGGACTGGCCACCCCACATAGCCCGGTTCCTCTCTAGGTTTCTTCCTAGGTTTTGGCCTTTCTAGGGAGTTTTTCCTAGCCACCGTGCTTTTACACCTGCATTGTTTGCTGTTTGGGGTTTTAGGCTGGGTTTCTGTACAGCACTTTGAGATATCAGCTGATGTACGAAGGGCTATATAAATAAATTTGATTTGATTTGATTTGATTTGAACCCAAGGAAGGAGCTGGGAGTATTCATCAACCCAAAGAAGAAGAAGCTAGGGGTATTCACCAACCCAAGGAAGAAGGAGCTAGGAGTATTCACCAACCCAAGAAGGAGCTAGGAGTATTCACCAACCCAAAGAAGAAGGAGCTAGGAGTATTCACCAACCCAAAGAAGAAGAAGCTAGGAGTATTCACCAACCCAAAGAAGAAGGAGCTAGGAGTATTCACCAACCCAAAGAAGAAGAAGCTAGGAGTATTCACCAACCCAAAGAAGAAGAAGCTAGGAGTATTCACCAACCCAAAGAAGAAGAAGCTAGGAGTATTCACCAACCCAAAGAAGAAGAAGCTAGGAGTATTCACCAACCCAAAGAAGAAGAAGCTAGGAGTATTCACCAACCCAAAGAAGAAGGAGCTGGGAGTATTCACCAACCCAAGGAAGGAGCTGGGAGTATTCACCAACCTAAAGAAGAAGGAGCTGGGAGTATTCATCAACCCAAGGAAGGAGCTGGGAGTATTCATCAACCCAAAGAAGAAGGAGCAACACTACATACTGGACATTTATCACTAGTGTCTTAGGGAAAAGAGAAGGAATGTCTAAACTGTGTCTTGATTAATATTATTATATCACAGAATGGAAACCTTTAACACCCTCCTCTATCCTTTCTCCCTCTCTCTTTCCAGTTCATTTAGATATACAGAACCAGTCAAAAGTTTGGACACAAGTTTGGACTCTTTCAAGGACTTTTCTTTATTTGTACTATTTTCTACATTGTAGAATAATAGTGAAGGCATCACAACTATGAAATAACACATATGGATTTTTAATTTTTTTTATTTTTATTTTTTACCTTTATTTAACCAGGCAAGTCAGTTAAGAACACATTCTTATTTTCAATGACGGCCTGGGAACAGTGGGTTAACTGCCTGTTCAGGGGCAGAACGACAGATTTGTACCTTGTCAGCTCGGGGGTTTGAACTCACAACCTTCCGGTTACTAGTCCAACGCTCTAACCACTAGGCTACGCTGCATGTAGTAAACAAAGAAAAGTGTTAAACAAATGTAAATATATTTGATATAATTGTTTAAAATGTATTTTATTTAACCTTTATTTAACTAGGCAAGTCAGTTAAAAACAAATTATTATTTACAATAACGGCCTACCCCGGCCAAACCCTAACCCGGACAACGTTGGGCCATTTGTCCGTAGAGCTCCGAGACAGGACTGTGTCGAGGTACAGATCTGGGGAAGGGTACAAAAACATTTCTGCAGCATCGAAGGTCCCCAAGAACACAGTGGCCTCCATCGTTCTTATTTGGAAGAAGTTTGGAATCACCTAGACTCTTCCCAGTCAAACTGAGCAATAGGGGGAGGAGGGCCAGGGAGGTGACCAAGAACTTGCCATAGATTTTTAAGCCGATTTAAGTCAAACCAACTCCAGTGTAGATTTGGCCATCTGTTTTAGGTTATTGTCCTGCTGAAAGGGGAATTCATCTCCCAGTGTCTGTTGGAAAGCAGACTGAAACAGGGTTTCTTCTAGAATTTTTCCTGTGCTTAAATCTATTCTCTAGTCCTGCCGATGACAAACATACCCACAACATGATGCAGACACCACCATACTTGAAAATATGAAGAGTGGTACTCAGTGATGTGTTGTGTTGGATTTGTCCCAAACATAATGCTTTGTATTCAGGACATAACTATTTTTTGGGGAGCAGGTTTACTTTAGTTCCTTATTGCATGTTTTGGAATATTTTTATTCTGTACAGGCTTCCTTCTTTTCACTCCGTCAATTATGTTGTGGAGTAACTCCAATGTTGTTGATCCATCCTCAGTTTTCTCCTATCACAGCCATTAAACTCTGTTACTGTTTTAAAGTCACCATTGGCCTCATGGTGAAATCCCTGAGCGGTTTCCTTCCTCTCCGGCAATACAGCATCCGAAGTGTAATGAATAACTTCACTATGCTCAAAAGGACATTCAATGTCTGGATATTTTTTTCTACCAATAGGTGTGAGGCATTCGAAAACCTCCCTAGTCTTTGTGGTTGAATCTGTGCTTGAAATTCCCTGCTCAACTGAGGGACCTTACAGATTATTGTATATTGGATACAGAGATGAGATAGCCGTTCAAAAATCATGTTAAACGCTATTATTGCACAAAGAGTGAGTCCCTGCAACTTATTATGTGACTTGTTGATTAAGGATCGGTGTCCCGCTAGCGTGCCAACGTCCTGTGAAACTGAAGGGCGCGCAATTCAAATGAATTATCATAGAAATTATGGATATTAAACAATTAGGTACATATAAGTGTCTTATATCGGTTGAAAGCTTAAATTCTTGTTAATCTAACTGCACTGTCTGATTTACAGTAGCCATGACAGTGAAAACATGCGATTGTTTGAGGACGGTGCCCCACATCAAAATATTTTTCCACCAGCACAGATTTCATACAATCACATACAACGATAAAATATTAACTTACTTTTTGAAAATCTTCCGCTGATTTGTCATCCAAAGGGTTCTCAGCTATAACATGTAGTGTTGTTTTGCTAGATAAAATCCTTCTTTATATCCCAAAAAGTCTGTTTAGTTGGCGCCATCGATTTGAGAAATCCATTCGTTCAATTTGCAGAGAAAGGAATCCGAAAATCTACCCCTAAACTTTGTTTCAACGAGGCAAAATACGTTTCTATTTACTCCTCAGACGCCCTAAAATGTAATCAAACTATAATATTTCTTACGGAAAGAAGTATGTTCAATAGGAAAACGATTTTAGCATCTTGTCTTCATGGCGCGAGCAAACATGAATTTCCAAGATTGTGTCCTTCCACTAAAACTGATTTTTCGTATTCATTTTTGAAGTTACAAGCCTGAAACCTTGAACATAGACTGCTGACACCCCGTGGAAGCCATAGGACTTGCATCCAGGGAGCGACTTCTCAATATGACAATTTCTCTTGCATTTCTAAGAGGATGGACTTTCCCCCAAAAAATGCTGGTTGTTTTTTCTTTCAATTTTCAACAACCATATCTATTGTGTTATATTCTCCTACATTATTTTTACATTTCTACAAACTTCAAAGTATTTTCTTTCCAATGGCACCATTATATCCTGGCTTCAGGGTCTGAGTTACTTTGGGCTTCAGGGTCTGAGTTACTTTGGGCTTCAGGGTCTGAGTTACTTTCATTCAAGGCAGGTTGTGGAGAAACAAAAAGCAGCCTAGTCCTAAGACCGTTTATATAGGCCATAGCAAAGGAGTTGAATACTTATTGACCCAAGATATTTTATCTTTCCATCTTGAATTAATTTGTAAACATATCTAAAAACATAATTTCACTGTGACATCGTATGTATTTAAAATTCAGGCTGGAAAAAGTCAAGGGGTATGATAACTTTGAAGGCTCACTGCCATTGTTTTGGTAAACAACTAAAGGTATGTGGTTGGACAATTGTAAACATCTCAAATCCATAGACTGATACATTGACGTAAGATGCCATTATCAATTTAATGAGGAAAGATGGACAATTCTGAAAAGGACCTTAATATTATAATACGACATTTAAAATACATTTTTTTCGAAGAGAATATGAGTGTTTACCCTCTTCTTGGTGTTCTCCACTCTCTTGGTCTAATCTCTTATTTATCTGATGGCTGTAAGAGGTTCTGATATATCTGGTATTCTGTTAATCATCTTATGGCTGTAGCAGGTTCTGATATATCTGGTATTCTGTTATTCATCTTATGGCTGTAACAGGTTCTGATATACAGTATCTATTATTGGAAGACTGGAAGAAACTGTTTATTAACTATTCATCCAAACCAGACCTAGCTTCTTCTCTTCTCTGTCCCTGTCTCATACACCCTCAACAAGGTCCTTCGTTTTCTTTGTTCACATAATTAGGCTCTCTTACCGTAGACGTAGAGTATGTATTCTGCACTGCTGGTGCCTAGGTGGTTGGAGGCCACACAGCGGTAGGTGCCATTGTCTGTCTTGTTAAGGGCGGAAAAGGTGAGTTCTCTTCCCTGTACGATCATTCTCTCCAGGTCTGGTAGCTCTCCTCCATCCTTAGTCCACAACACAGGGTCTGGCCTTGGGGTGGGAGGGGGGTTTAGAGAAGGGGAGAGAGGTGGGTGGGGTTGAGGGGAAATAAAGAGAAGGAAGGAAGGGGCAGAGAGGGGGGAGATAGGGAGTGGGAAGAGAGGGGAGAGGGAGGGGAGGGATATGAGCAGGGAGAAGAGAGGGGAGAGCGAGGGCGATAGGGAGTGGGAAGAGAGGGGAGAGGGAGGTGGAGGGAGATGAGCAGGGAGAAGAGAGGGAGAGGGAGGGCGATAGGGAGTGGGAAGAGAGGGGAGAGGGAGGTGGAGGGAGATAAGCAGGGAGAAGAGAGGGGAGGGAGATGAGCAGGGAGAAGAGAGGGGAGAGGGAGGGGGAGGGAGATGAGCAGGGAGAAGAGAGGGGAGAGGGAGGGCGATAGGGAGTGGGAAGAGAGGGGAGAGGGAGGTGGAGGGAGATGAGCAGGGAGAAGAGAGGGGAGAGGGAGGGGGAGGGAGATGAGCAGGGAGAAGAGAGGGGAGAGGGAGGGGGAGGGAGATGAGCAGGGAGAAGAGCGGGGAGAGGGAGGGCGATAGGGAGTGGGACGAGAGGGGAGAGGGAGGTGGAGGGAGATGAGCAGGGAGAAGAGAGGGGAGAGGGAGGGCGATAGGGAGTGGGAAGAGAGGGGAGAGGGAGGTGGAGGGAGATGAGCAGGGAGAAGAGAGGGGAGAGGGGAGGGGAGGGAGATGAGCAGGGAGAAGAGAGGGGAGAGGGAGGTGGAGGGAGATGAGCAGGGAGAAGAGAGGGGAGAGGGAGGGCGATAGGGAGTGGGAAGAGAGGGGAGAGGGAGGTGGAGGGAGATGAGCAGGGAGAAGAGAGGGGAGAGGGAGGGGGAGGGAGATGAGCAGGGAGAAGAGAGGGGAGAGGGAGGGGGAGGGAGATGAGCAGGGAGAAGAGAGGGGAGAGGGAGGGCGATAGGGAGTGGGACGAGAGGGGAGAGGGAGGTGGAGGGAGATGAGCAGGGAGAAGAGAGGGGAGAGGGAGGGCGATAGGGAGGGGGAAGAGAGGGGAGAGGGAGGTGGAGGGAGATGAGCAGGGAGAAGAGAGGGGAGAGGGAGGGGGAGGGAGATGAGCAGGGAGAAGAGAGGGGAGAGGGAGGGGGAGGGAGATGAGCAGGGAGAAGAGAGGGGAGAGGGAGGGCGATAGGGAGTGGGACGAGAGGGGAGAGGGAGGTGGAGGGAGATGAGCAGGGAGAAGAGAGGGGAGAGGGAGGGCGATAGGGAGTGGGAAGAGAGGGGAGAGGGAGGGGGAGGGAGATGAGCAGGGAGAAGAGAGGGGAGAGAGAGGGCGATAGGGAGTGGGAAGAGAGGGGAGAGGGAGGTGGAGGGAGATGAGCAGGGAGAAGAGAGGGGAGAGGGAGGGCGATAGGGAGTGGGAAGAGAGGGGAGAGGGAGGGGGAGGGAGATGAGGAGGGGAGGGAGAGGAGGAAAAGGAGAAGCAGGAAGACAGGGTAGAATGGGTGAGAAAAAGACAGAAGCGAGACAGACCTTAGACATCGTGAAATGTTCACATTTGCCAGATCATTTTTGCTAATTAGTCTTCCAAATGTTGACGTAAACGTCCTTGTAAAGCTATTGGGGTTAAGGTTCAATACCTCGTCAGTTAGGTTCAATACCTCGTCATTTAGGTTCAATACCTCGTTATTTAGGTTCAATACCTCGTCATTTAGGTTCAATACCTCGTCATTTAGGTTCAATACCTCGTTATTTAGGTTCAATACCTCGTCATTTAGGTTCAATACCTCGTCATTTAGGTTCAATACCTCGTCATTTAGGTTCAATACCTCGTCATTTAGGTTCAATACCTCGTCATTTAGGTTCAATACCTCGTCATTTAGGTTCAATACCTCGTCATTTAGGTTCAATACCTCGTCATTTAGGTTCAATACCTCGTCATTTAGGTTCAATACCTCGTCATTTAGGTTCAATACCTCGTTATTTAGGTTCAATACCTCGTTATTTAGGTTCAATACCTCGTCATTTAGGTTCAATACCTCGTCATTTAGGTTCAATACCTCGTCATTTAGGTTCAATACCTCGTCATTTAGGTTCAATACCTCGTTATTTAGGTTCAATACCTCGTCATTTAGGTTCAATACCTCGTCATTTAGGTTCAATACCTCATCATTTAGGTTCAATACCTCGTCATTTAGGTTCAATACCTCGTCATTTAGGTTCAATACCTCATCATTTAGGTTCAATAACTCTTCATTTAGGTTCAATACCTCGTCATTTAGGTTCAATACCTCGTCATTTAGGTTCAACACCTCGTAATTTAGGGTCAATACCTCATCATTTAGGTTCAATACCTCGTCATTTAGGTTCAATACTTCGTCATTTAGGTTCAATACCTCGTCAATACCTCGTCATTTAGGTTCAATACCTTGTCATTTAGGTTCAATACCTCGTCATTTAGGTTCAATACCTCGTCATTTAGGTTCAATACCTCGTCATTTAGGTTCAATACCTCATCAATACCTCGTCATTTAGGTTCAATACCTCGTCATTTAGGTTCAATACCTCGTCATTTAGGTTCAATACCTCGTCAATACCTCGTCATTTAGGTTCAATACCTCGTCATTTAGGTTCAATAACTCGTCATTTAGGTTCAATACCTCGTCATTTAGGTTCAATACCTCGTCATTTAGGTTCAATACCTCGTCATTTAGGTTCAATACCTCGTCATTTAGGTTCAAAACCTCGTCAATACCTCGTCTTTTAGGTTCAATACCTAGTCATTTAGGTTCAATACCTCGTCAATACCTCGTCATTTAGGTTCAATACCTCGTCATTTAGGTTCAATACCTCGTCATTTAGGTTCAATACCTCATCAATACCTCGTCATTTAGGTTCAATACCTCGTAATTTAGGTTCAATACCTCGTCATTTAGGTTCAATACCTCGTCATTTAGGTTCAATACCTCGTCATTTAGGTTCAATACCTCGTCATTTAGGTTCAATACCTCATCAATACCTCGTCATTTAGGTTCAATACCTCGTAATTTAGGTTCAATACCTCGTCATTTAGGTTCAATACCTCGTCATTTAGGTTCAATACCTCGTCATTTAGGTTCAATAACTCTTCATTTAGGTTCAATAACTCGTCATTTAGGTTCAGTACCTCGTCATTTAGGTTCAACACCTCGTAATTTAGGGTCAATACCTCGTCATTTAGGTTCAATACCTCGTCATTTAGGTTCAATACTTCGTCATTTAGGTTCAATACCTCGTCATTTAGGTTCAATACCTCGTCATTTAGGTTCAATAACTCGTCATTAAGGTTCATTACCTCGTCATTAAGGTTCAATACCTCGTCATTTAGGTTCAATACCTCGTCAATACCTCGTCATTTAGGTTCAATACCTCGTCAATACCTCGTCATTTAGGTTCAATACCTCGTCAATACCTCGTCATTTAGGTTCAATACCTCGTTGTCCTTAAGCCATTTTGCCACAACTTTGGAAGTATGCTTGGGGTCAGTATGCTTGTTCATTTGGAAGACCCATTTGCGACCAAGCTTTAACTTCCTGACTGATGTCTTGAGATGTTGCTTCAATATATCCACGTAATTTTCCATCCTTATGATGCCATATTTTTTGCGAAGTGGACCAGTCCCTCCTGCAGCAAAGCACCACCACAACATGATGCTGCCACCCCCGTGCTTCACGGTTGGGATGGTGTTCTTCGGCTTGCAAGCCTCCCCCTTTTTCCTCCAAACATAACGATGGTCATTATGGCCAAACAGCTCTGTTTTGTTTCATCAGACCAGGAACATTTCTCTAAAAAGTACGATCTTTGTCCCCATGTGCAGTTGCAAACCGTAGTCTGGCTTTTTAATGGCGCTCTTGGAGCAGTGGCTTCTTCCTTGCTGAGCGGCCTTTCAGGTTATGTCGATATAGGACTCGTTTCACTGTGGATACAGACACTTTTGTACCTGTTTCCTCCAGCATCTTCACAAGGTCCTTCGCTGTTCTTCTGGGATTGATTAGCACTTTGATTAGCACTTTTCGCACCAAAGTACGTTCATCTCTAGGAGACAGAACGCGTCTCCTTCCTGAGCGGTATGACGGCTGCGTGGTCCCATGGTTTTTATACTTACGTACTATTGTTTGTACAGATGAATGTGGTAACTTCAGGCGTTTGGAAATTGCTCCCAAGGATGAACCAGACTTGTGGAGGTCTCCATTTTTTTTCCCCGAGGTCCTTGCTGATTTCTTTTGATTTTCCCATGATGTCAAGCAAAGAGGCACTGAGTTTGAAGGTAGGCCTTGAAATACATCCACAGGTACACCTCCAATTGACTCAATGATGTCAATTAGCCTTTAAGAAGCTTCTAAAGCTATGACATCATCTTCTGGAATTTTCCAAGCTGTTTAAAGGCACAGTCAACTTATTGTATGTAAACTTCTGACCCACTGGAATGGTGATACAGTGAATTATAAGTGAAATTATCTGCCTGTAAAAAAAGTGTTAAACAAATCAAATTCATTTTTATATTTGAGCTTCTTCAAAGCCACCTGTTGCCTTGATGACAGCTTTGCAAACTCTTGGCATTCTCTCAACCAGCTTCATGAGGTTATGTACTATTATTATACTATATTTATAGGAGGTATACAAACAAAACTTAATGGCTTTTTATTCGCAAGGATGGTTGCATGGAGGACCGACTTACGATGGGTTTCCCTTGGAGACACACTCTAGCTTCAGGTACTGACCCTCCTGAGGGAACGCCAACGACTGGGTGATCAACACACGAGGAGCATCTGGAGAAATACAGACAGAAAATGTTTTATTTTTTGGGAATATTTAGAAAAGAATGTGTGATTGCACGTGTCTATATCTGACAGTGTGTATCTGTTTGGAGACAGAGAGCTGTACTATAGTCCCAGGACTCCCAGTGAAACATCTGTTTGGAGACAGAGAGCTGTACTATAGTCCCAGGACTCCCAGTGAAACATCTGTTTGGAGACCGAGATCTGTACTATAGTCCCAGGACTCCCAGTGAAACATCTGTTTGGAGACAGAGAGCTGTACTATAGTCCCAGGACTCCCAGTGAAACATCTGTTTGGAGACAGAGAGCTGTACTATAGTCCCAGGACTCCCAGTGAAACATCTGTTTGGAGACAGAGAGCTGTACTATAGTCCCAGGACTCCCAGTGAAACATCTGTTTGGAGACAGAGAGCTGTGCTATAGTCCCAGGACTCCCAGTGAAACATCTGTTTGGAGACAGAGAGCTGTGCTATAGTCCCAGGACTCCCAGTGAAACATCTGTTTGGAGACAGAGAGCTGTACTATAGTCCCAGGACTCCCAGTGAAACATCTGTTTGGAGACAGAGGGCTGTGCTATAGTCCCAGGACTCCCAGTGAAACATCTGTTTGGAGACAGAGAGCTGTACTATAGTCCCAGGACTCCCAGTGAAACATCTGTTTGGAGACAGAGAGCTGTGCTATAGTCCCAGGACTCCCAGTGAAACATCTGTTTGGAGACAGAGAGCTGTGCTATAGTCCCAGGACTCCCAGTGAAACATCTGTTTGGAGACAGAGAGCTGTACTATAGTCCCAGGACTCCCAGTGAAACATCTGTTTGGAGACAGAGAGCTGTGCTATAGTCCCAGGACTCCCAGTGAAACATCTGTTTGGAGACAGAGAGCTGTACTATAGTCCCAGGACTCCCAGTGAAACATCTGTTTGGAGACAGAGAGCTGTGCTATAGTCCCAGGACTCCCAGTGAAACATCTGTTTGGAGACAGAGAGCTGTCCCAGAGCGCTAAGAACCTTGGCGTGATCCTGGACAACACCCTGTCGTTCTCAACTAACATCAAGGCGGTGGCCCGTTCCTGTAGGTTCATGCTCTACAACATCCGCAGAGTACGACCCTGCCTCACACAGGAAGCGGCGCAGATCCTAATCCAGGCACTTGTCATCTCCCGTCTGGATTACTGCAACTCGCTGTTGGCTGGGCTCCCTGCCTGTGCCATTAAACCCCTACAACTCATCCAGAACGCCGCAGCCCGTCTGGTGTTCAAACTTCCCAAGTTCTCTCACGTCACCCCGCTCCTCCGCTCTCTCCACTGGCTTCCAGTTGAAGCTCGCATCCGCTACAAGACCATGGTGCTTGCCTACGGAGCTGTGAGGGGAACGGCACCTCAGTACCTCCAGGCTCTGATCAGGCCCTACACCCAAACAAGGGCACTGCGTTCATCCACCTCTGGCCTGCTCGCCTCCCTACCACTGAGGAAGTACAGTTCCCGCTCAGCCCAGTCAAAACTGTTCGCTGCTCTGGCCCCCAATGGTGGAACAAACTCCCTCACGACGCCAGGACAGCGGAGTCAATCACCACCTTCCGGAGACACCTGAAACCCCACCTCTTTAAGGAATACCTAGGATAGGATAAGTAATCCTTCTCACCCCCCTAAAAGATTTAGATGCACTATTGTAAAGTGGCTGTTCCACTGGATGTCATAGGTGAATGCACCAATTTGTAAGTCGCTCTGGATAAGAGCGTCTGCTAAATGACTTAAATGTAATGTAAATGTAAATGTAAATGTAAATGTAAATGTAATAGTCCCAGGACTCCCAGTGAAACCTCTCGGTGTGTGTGTTGAGTCACTCGGTGTGTGTGTTGAGTCACTCGGTGTGTGTGTTGAGTCACTCGGTGTGTGTGTGTTGAGTCACTCGGTGTGTGTGTGTTGAGTCACTCGGTGTGTGTGTGTTGAGTCACTCGGTGTGTGTGTGTTGAGTCACTCGGTGTGTGTGTGTGTTGAGTCACTCGGTGTGTGTGTGTTGAGTCACTCGGTGTGTGTGTTGAGTCACTCGGTGTGTGTGTGTTGAGTCACTCAGTGTGTGTGTGTGTTGAGTCACTCAGTGTGTGTGTTGAGTCACTCAGTGTGTGTGTGTGAGTCACTCAGTGTGTGTGTGTTGAGTCACTCAGTGTGTGTGTTGAGTCACTCAGTGTGTGTGTGTGTTGTGTCAGTCACTCAGTGTGTGTGTGTGAGTCACTCAGTGTGTGTGTGTGTTGAGTCACTCAGTGTGTGTGTGTTGAGTCACTCAGTGTGTGTGTGTGTTGAGTCACTCAGTGTGTGTGTGTGTGAGTCACTCAGTGTGTGTGTGTGAGTCACTCAGTGTGTGTGTGTGTTGAGTCACTCAGTGTGTGTGTGTTGAGTCACTCGGTGTGTGTGTGTGTTGAGTCACTCGGTGTGTGTGTGTGTTGAGTCACTCAGTGTGTGTGTGTGTTGAGTCACTCGGTGTGTGTGTGTGTTGAGTCACTCGGTGTGTGTGTGTGTTGAGTCACTCGGTGTGTGTGTGTGTTGAGTCACTCAGTGTGTGTGTGTTGAGTCACTCGGTGTGTGTGTGTTGAGTCACTCAGTGTGTGTGTGTGAGTCACTCGGTGTGTGTGTGTGTGAGTCACTCGGTGTGTGTGTGTTGAGTCACTCGGTGTGTGTGTGTTGAGTCACTCGGTGTGTGTGTGTGTGTGTTGAGTCACTCGGTGTGTGTGTGTGTGTGTTGAGTCACTCGGTGTGTGTGTGTGTGTTGAGTCACTCGGTGTGTGTGTGTTGAGTCACTCGGTGTGTGTGTGTTGAGTCACGGTGCCAGTGCGTGTGTTGAGTCACGGTGCGTGTGAGTTGAGTCACAGTGTGTGTGTTGAGTCACTCGATGTGTGTGTGTTGAGTCACGGTGCGTGTGTGTGTTGAGTCACGGTGCGTGTGTGTGTTGAGTCACGGTGTGTGTGTGTGTTGAGTCACGGTGTGTGTGTGTTGAGTCACAGTGTGTGTGTGTGTTGAGTCACGGTGCGTGTGTGTGTTGAGTCATGGTGCGTGTGTGTGTTGAGTCACAGTGTGTGTGTGTGTGTGTTGAGTCACGGTGCGTGTGTGTGTTGAGTCACGGTGCGTGTGTGTTGAGTCATGGTGCGTGTGTGTGTTGAGTCACAGTGTGTGTGTGTGTGTGTTGAGTCACGGTGCGTGTGTGTGTTGAGTCATGGTGCGTGTGTGTGTTGAGTCATGGTGTGTGTGTGTGTGTTGAGTCACGGTGTGTGTGTGTGTGTGTTGAGTCACGGTGCGTGTGTGTGTTGAGTCATGTGTGCGTGTGTGTGTGTTGAGTCACGGTGCGTGTGTGTGTTGAGTCATGGTGCGTGTGTGTGTTGAGTCACAGTGTGTGTGTGTGTGTGTTGAGTCACGGTGCGTGTGTGTGTGTTGAGTCACAGTGTGTGTGTGTCACAGTGTGTGAGTCATGAGTCACGTGTGTGTGTGTGAGTCACGGTGCGTGTGTGTGTTGAGTCATGGTGCGTGTGTGTGTTGAGTCACAGTGTGTGTGTGTGTTGAGTCACGGTGCGTGTGTGTGTTGAGTCACGGTGTGTGTGTGTTGAGTCACAGTGTGTGTGTGTGTTGAGTCACGGTGTGTGTGTGTGTGTTGAGTCACGGTGCGTGTGTGTGTGTTGAGTCACGGTGCGTGTGTGTGTGAGTCACAGTGTGTGTGTGTGTTGAGTCACAGTGCGTGTGTGTGTTGAGTCACGGTGCGTGTGTGTGTGTTGAGTCACGGTGTGTGTGTGTGTGTTGAGTCACAGTGCGTGTGTGTGTGTTGAGTCACGGTGCGTGTGTGTGTTGAGTCACGGTGCGTGTGTGTGTTGAGTCACGGTGCGTGTGTGTGTTGAGTCACAGTGTGTGTGTGTGTTGAGTCACGGTGTGTGTGTTGAGTCACGGTGCGTGTGTGTTGAGTCACAGTGCGTGTGTGTGTGAGTCACGGTGTGTGTGTTGAGTCACGGTGCGTGTGTGTGTTGAGTCACAGTGTGTGTGTGTGTGTGTTGAGTCACAGTGCGTGTGTGTGTGTTGAGTCACAGTGTGTGTGTGTGTGTTGAGTCACAGTGCGTGTGTGTGTGTTGAGTCACGGTGTGTGTGTGTTGAGTCACAGTGCGTGTGTGTGTTGAGTCACGGTGTGTGTGTTGTGTTGAGTCACGGTGCGTGTGTGTGTTGAGTCACAGTGTGTGTGTGTGTGTGTTGAGTCACAGTGTGTGTGTGTGTTGAGTCACAGTGCGTGTGTGTGTTGAGTCACGGTGCGTGTGTGTGTTGAGTCACGGTGCGTGTGTGTGTTGAGTCACGGTGCGTGTGTGTGTTGAGTCACAGTGCGTGTGTGTGTGTTGAGTCACGGTGCGTGTGTGTTGAGTCACAGTGCGTGTGTGTGTTGAGTCACGGTGCGTGTGTGTGTTGAGTCACGGTGTGTGTGTTGAGTCACGGTGCGTGTGTGTGTTGAGTCACGGTGCGTGTGTGTGTTGAGTCACAGTGTGTGTGTGTGTTGAGTCACAGTGTGTGTGTGTGTGTTGAGTCACGGTGCGTGTGTGTGTGTTGAGTCACGGTGCGTGTGTGTGTTGAGTCACGGTGTGTGTGTGTGTGTTGAGTCACGGTGCGTGTGTGTGTGTTGAGTCACGGTGCGTGTGTGTGTGTTGAGTCACGGTGCGTGTGTGTGTGTTGAGTCACGGTGCGTGTGTGTGTTGAGTCACAGTGTGTGTGTGTTGAGTCACGGTGCCAGTGTGTGTTGAGTCACGGTGTGTGTGTGTTGAGTCACGGTGTGTGTGTGTTGAGTCACGGTGTGTGTGTGTGTTGAGTCACGGTGTGTGTGTGTTGAGTCACGGTGCCTGTATGTGTGTTGAGTCACGGTGTGTGTGTGTTGAGTCACGGTGCGTGTGTGTGTTGAGTCACGGTGTGTGTGTGTTGAGTCACGGTGCCAGTGTGTGTTGAGTCACGGTGTGTGTGTGTTGAGTCACGGTGCCAGTGTGTGTTGAGTCACGGTGTGTGTGTGTTGAGTCACGGTGCCAGTGTGTGTTGAGTCACGGTGCCAGTGTGTGTTGAGTCACGGTGCGTGTGTGTGTGTGTTGAGTCACAGTGCGTGTGTGTGTTGAGTCACGGTGCGTGTGTGTGAGTTGAGTCACGGTGCGTGTGTGTG
This sequence comes from Oncorhynchus keta, assembly GCF_023373465.1. Taxonomy (NCBI): domain Eukaryota; kingdom Metazoa; phylum Chordata; class Actinopteri; order Salmoniformes; family Salmonidae; genus Oncorhynchus; species Oncorhynchus keta. The sequence goes on along the minus strand of NW_026290858.1, from coordinate 83,784 downwards.
TGTTGAGTCAGAGTGGAAGACATTAGTTTGAATTTGTTTTGTTTTAACCCAATCGCAAACCTTAACCCTTAACTTCGAAATATGACGTTTGGAGAAAAGGTCAAGACAGTGAGAGCTTGTTGAGGAGTGTGTGTGTGAGATACTCACAGTGCACCTCCAATACTTCAGTAGTCTGTTGTGGTGTCTGCAACAGGGCGACGTGGTCTACTTTACAGGTGTACGCTGCCCCATCATCGTCCCGGTCTACTAGCAGCTGTAGAGAACTGGTCACTGTGAAGGTCTTTCCACTGGCATTCACCTCCTTGGCACCTGAAACACACAGCATTGGTGGGTTAAAACAACATTAATCACAGGTAGGATTTTGAATCCTGGCCTCCTGCTCAGGAAACCAACACTTTAACCAATTTGACCAAGAGGATGAACCGTCTCAGGCAGAGGGTGATACTGACTTCATTTCGCAGGCAGAGCTGCCTCGTCACGATAGTGTGAGTCCGTTCCTCGCTTCAAATACAACACAATCATAATACGGAATGTCACGTTATTTCAGTATAATATATATATATACTATCTCAAAGAAGACATCCACTGAGGGATTCAACTTCGATGCTTCAGACAAGCAGAAAGTCTATTTTGGCGAGACACACTCAGACACAGAAACACCTGTCCTCCCTGGTAAAACACTGACAACATTCAGATCAGACTCATCTTCACCGCAAAAACAAACAGTACACCATGGGGAGTGTCCGAGTGTCCGAGTGTCCGAGTGTCCGAGTGTCCGAGTGTCCGAGTGTCTGAGTGCCTGAGTGTCTGAGTGTCTGATTATCTGAGTAGTAGAGTATAGGTCTGTGAGAGCCAGAAATCTTGCTTGTTTGTAGGTGACCAAATACTTATTTTCCACCATAATTTGCAAATAAATTCATTTAAAATCCTACATTGTGATTTTCTTGATTTTTTTTCTAATTTTGTCTCTCATAGTTTAAGTGTACCTATGATGAAAATTACAGGCCTCTCTCATCTTTTTTAAGTGGGAGAACTTGCACAATTGATGGCTGACTAAATACTTTTTTGTCCCACTGTATATCAACAAAATACTTGATACCAGTATGCCATCAAGCCCTGGGGGTTTTCCAGACTTGAAAGGATTTAATAGCCTCAAAAGTTATCACTCTCTCATTCGCACTGATCTTTCTGTACATTTTTTAAAATTATTATTTGGAAATAATTCATTCCTTACAGTATGAGACGGAAAAGAGAACATCTGCTTAAAATATCTTCCTCTTTAAAAATATAATTAGGAGAATCATAGATGAATCCATCTTCAGTTTCTGCTCATTCTTTTTGTTAGCGTTCCTGTGTTGGAGATTCAGGAAGAATTGTGTGATTTTTCTTCATATTCCATCCAGTTTGCTTTAATTTATGTAATATATTACATTGGATCGTTCTTGAATAAGTTCCTCAAGTTCCTTTTGTTTTTCCTCCAACTTATTTTGTGTCTCTGTAGTATTGTTTTTATTGCGGTCTACCTGTACTATTAGTTCATGGATTTCACTTGACATTTTCACTTAGGGGTCTCACTTTTGTCGTCAGCGGTTTAGACATTAATGGCTGTGTGTTGAGTTATTTTGAGGGGACACTGCAAATTTACACTGTTATACAAGCTGTACACTCACTACTTTACGTTGTAGCAAAGTGTCAATTCTTCAATGTTGTCACATGAAAAGATATACTCAAATATTTACAAAAATGTGAGGGGTGTACTCACTTTTGTGATATACTGTATATCTCACTAGGTCGGGGTTTTTTAGTCTCCAAATGTCCACTATTTCTAATGTGTCCATAATATTTGTGACTTCCTGAAGGGCACGGTGATGGTAGTTTGTAGAGTGATGACCTTTACGGTCCATTGAGGTACTTAACACTCTGTTATAGTCTCCCACCGTAATGATTAGATAATTTGTTGCCTGTACGTTCAATAAATTGGTATATATATTTTAGAAGGATAAATAAATTGGTATATATATTTTAGAAGGATAAATAAATTGGTATATATATTTTAGAAGGATAAATAAATTGGTATATATATATTTTAGAAGGATAAATAAATTGGTATATATATTTTAGAAGGATAAATAAATTGGTATATATATATTTTAGAAGGATAAATAAATTGGTATATATATTTTAGAAGGATAAATAAATTGGTATATATATTTTAGAAGGATAAATAAATTGGTATATATATTTTAGAAGGATAAATAAATTGGTATATATATTTTAGAAGGATAAATAAATTGGTATATATATTTTAGAAGGATAAATAAATTGGTATATATATTTTAGAAGGATAAATACATTGGTATATATATTTTAGAAGGATAAATAAATTGGTATATATATATTTTAGAAGGATAAATAAATTGGTATATATATTTTAGAAGGATAAATAAATTGGTATATATATTTTAGAAGGATAAATAAATTGGTATATATATTTTAGAAGGATAAATAAATTGGTATATATATTTTAGAAGGATAAATACATTGGTATATATATTTTAGAAGGATAAATAAATTGGTATATATATTTTAGAAGGATAAATAAATTGGTATATATATTTTAGAAGGATAAATAAATTGGTATATATATTTTAGAAGGATAAATAAATTGGTATATATATTTTAGAAGGATAAATAAATTGGTATATATATTTTAGAAGGATAAATAAATTGGTATATATATTTTAGAAGGATAGATCATCCAGATCTTCACCGTATAGATTAATGAGCCAAATCTGTTAATTTCACATTAAAAAAGATCCACCTTCCTAGCGAATTATTCCTGACTATTTTCACATTCAGATCAAAATGTTTGTTAATTAATATCATCAAACCTTTTCAGTTCCTTTGTCCATGACAGAAAATTAATTCACCATCCCATTCCTTGTTTCCACACAACTTCATCTAAGGATGTAGAGTGAGTTTCCTGTAAACATTATATGTTATATTCCTTTTCTTTTAGCCACGTATAGACTGATCTTCTTTTTTATAATAATATATAATAATAATAATAATATATGGCATTTAGCAGACGCTTTTATCCAAAGCGACTCACAGTCATGTGTGCATACATTCTACGTATGGGTGGTCCCGGAATCGAACCCACTACCCTGGCGTTACAAGCGCCATGCTCTACCAACTGAGCCACAGAAGGACCACAATCTGCTAAATCGTTTACAATTATAACTGTCTATACTTATTCTAACTAGACCATAACTGGCTATACTTATTTCATCCCTTACTATAACTAGACTATAACTGGCTATACTTATTTCACCCCTTATTCTAACTAGACCATAACTGGCTATACTTATTTCACCCCTTACTATAACTAGACCATAACTGGCTAAACTTATTTCACCCCTTACTATAACTAGACCATAACTGTCTATACTTATTTCATCCCTTACTATAACTAGACCATAACTGTCTATACTTATTTCACCCCTTACTATAACTAGACCATAACTGGCTATACTTATTTCACCCCTTACTGGCTATACTTATTTCACCCCTTACTATAACTAGACCATAACTGTCTATACTTATTTCACCCCTTACTGGCTATACTTATTTCACCCCTTACTATAACTGTCTATACTTATTTCACCCTTACTATAACTAGACCATAACTGGCTATACTTATTTCACCCTTACTATAACTAGACCATAACTGGCTATACTTATTTCACCCCTTACTATAACTAGACCATAACTGGCTATACTTATTATAACTAGACCATAACTGGCTATACTTATTTCACCCCTTACTATAACTAGACCATAACTGGCTATACTTATTTCATCCCTTACTATAACTGGCTATACTTATTTCACCCCTTACTATAACTGTCTATACTTATTTCACCCCTTACTATAACTAGACCATAACTGGCTATACTTATTTCACCCCTTACTATAACTAGACCATAACTGGCTATACTTATTTCATCCCTTACTATAACTGGCTATACTTATTTCATCCCTTACTATAACTGGCTATACTTATTTCACCCCTTACTATAACTGTCTATACTTATTTCACCCCTTACTATAACTAGACCATAACTGGCTATACTTATTTCATCCCTTACTATAACTGGCTATACTTATTTCACCCCTTACTATAACTGGCTATACTTATTTCACCCCTTACTATAACTAGACCATAACTGGCTATACTTATTTCACCCCTTACTATAACTAGACCATAACTGGCTATACTTATTTCACCCCTTACTATAACTAGACCATAACTGGCTATACTTATTTCACCCCTTACTATAACTAGACCATAACTGGCTATACTTATTTCACCCCTTACTATAACTAGACCATAACTGGCTATACTTATTTCACCCCTTACTATAACTAGACCATAACTGGCTATACTTATTTCACCCCTTACTATAACTAGACCATAACTGGCTATACTTATTTCACCCCTTACTATAACTAGACCATAACTGGCTATACTTATTTCATCCCTTACTATAACTAGACCATAACTGGCTATACTTATTTCATCCCTTACTATAACTAGACCATAACTGGCTATACTTATTTCATCCCTTACTATAACTAGACCATAACTGGCTATACTTATTTCACCCCTTACTATAACTGTCTATACTTATTTCACCCCCTTACTATAACTAGACCATAACTGGCTATACTTATTTCATCCCTTACTATAACTAGACCATAACTGTCTATACTTATTTCATCCCTAACTATAACTAGACCATAACTGGCTATACTTATTTCATCCCTTACTATAACTAGACCATAACTGGCTATACTTATTTCACCCCTTACTATAACTAGACCATAACTGGCTATACTTATTTCATCCCTTACTATAACTAGACCATAACTGGCTATACTTATTTCACCCCTTACTATAACTAGACCATAACTGTCTATACTTATTTCACCCCTTACTATAACTAGACCATAACTGGCTATACTTATTTCACCCCTTACTATAACTGGCTATACTTATTTCACCCCTTACTATAACTAGACCATAACTGGCTATACTTATTTCATCCCTTACTATAACTGGCTATACTTATTTCACCCCTTACTATAACTGGCTATACTTATTTCACCCCTTACTATAACTAGACCATAACTGGCTATACTTATTTCATCCCTTACTATAACTAGACCATAACTGGCTATACTTATTTCACCCCTTACTATAACTGTCTATACTTATTTCATCCCTTACTATAACTAGACCATAACTGGCTATACTTATTTCATCCCTTACTATAACTGTCTATACTTATTTCATCCCTTACTATAACTAGACCATAACTGGCTATACTTATTTCACCCCTTACTATAACTAGACCATAACTGGCTATACTTATTTCACCCCTTACTATAACTAGACCATAACTGGCTATACTTATTTCACCCTTACTATAACTAGACCATAACTGGCTATACTTATTTCACCCTTACTATAACTAGACCATAACTGGCTATACTTATTTCACCCCTTACTATAACTAGAACATAACTGGCTATACTTATTTCACCCCTTACTATAACTGTCTATACTTATTTCACCCCTTACTATAACTAGACCATAACTGGCTATACTTATTTCACCCATTACTATAACTAGACCATAACTGGCTATACTTATTTCACCCCTTACTATAACTAGACTATAACTGGCTATACTTATTTCATCCCTTACTATAACTGGCTATACTTATTTCACCCCTTACTATAACTGTCTATACTTATTTCACCCCTTACTATAACTAGACCATAACTGGCTATACTTATTTCACCCATTACTATAACTGGCTATACTTATTTCATCCCCTTACTATAACTAGACCATAACTGGCTATACTTATTTCATCCCTTACTATAACTGTCTATACTTATTTCACCCCTTACTATAACTAGACCATAACTGGCTATACTTATTTCACCCCTTACTATAACTGGCTATACTTATTTCATCCCTTACTATAACTAGACCATAACTGGCTATACTTATTTCACCCCTTACTATAACTAGACCATAACTGGCTATACTTATTTCACCCCTTACTATAACTGTCTATACTTATTTTTCACCCCTTACTATAACTAGACCATAACTGGCTATACTTATTTCATCCCTTACTATAACTAGACCATAACTGGCTATACTTATTTCATCCCTTACTATAACTAGACCATAACTGGCTATACTTATTTCATCCCTTACTATAACTAGACCATAACTGGCTATACTTATTTCACCCCTTACTATAACTAGACAATAACTGGCTATACTTATTTCATCCCTTACTATAACTAGACTATAACTGGCTATACTTATTTCACCCCTTACTATAACTAGACCATAACTGGCTATACTTATTTCACCCCTTACTATAACTAGACCATAACTGGCTATACTTATTTCACCCCTTACTATAACTGTCTATACTTATTTCATCCCTTACTATAACTAGACCATAACTGGCTATACTTATTTCACCCCTTACTATAACTAGACCATAACTGGCTATACTTATTTCACCCCTATACTATAACTGGCTATACTTATTTCACCCCTTACTATAACTAGACCATAACTGGCTATACTTATTTCATCCCTTACTATAACTAGACTATAACTGTCTATACTTATTTCACCCCTTACTATAACTGGCTATACTTATTTCATCCCTTACTATAACTAGACCATAACTGGCTATACTTATTTCACCCCTTACTATAACTGTCTATACTTATTTCATCCCTTACTATAACTAGACCATAACTGGCTATACTTATTTCACCCCTTACTATAACTAGACCATAACTGGCTATACTTATTTCACCCCTTACTATAACTAGACCATAACTGGCTATACTTATTTCACCCCTTACTATAACTAGACCATAACTGGCTATACTTATTTCACCCCTTACTATAACTAGACCATAACTGGCTATACTTATTTCACCCCTTACTATAACTAGACCATAACTGTCTATACTTATTTCACCCCTTACTATAACTGGCTATACTTATTTCATCCCTTACTATAACTAGACCATAACTGGCTATACTTATTTCACCCCTTACTATAACTAGACCATAACTGGCTATACTTATTTCACCCCTTACTATAACTAGACCATAACTGGCTATACTTATTTCACCCCTTACTATAACTAGAACCATAACTGGCTATACTTATTTCATCCCTTACTATAACTAGACCATAACTGGCTATACTTATTTCATCCCTTACTATAACTGTCTATACTTATTTCACCCCTTACTATAACTAGACCATAACTGGCTATACTTATTTCACCCCTTACTATAACTGGCCATAACTTATATTTCATCCCTTACTATAACTAGACCATAACTGGCTATACTTATTTCATCCCTTACTATAACTGTCTATACTTATTTCACCCTTACTATAACTAGACCATAACTGGCTATACTTATTTCATACTATAACTGTCTATACTTATTTCATAATAACTGGACCATAACTGGCTATACTTATTTCACCCTTACTATAACTAGACCATAACTGGCTATACTTATTTCACTATAAACTAGACCATAACTGGCTATACTTATTTCACCCCTTACTATAACTAGACCATAACTGGCTATACTTATTTCACCCTTACTATAACTAGACCATAACTGGCTATACTTATTTCACCCCTTACTATAACTAGACTATAACTGGCTATACTTATTTCACCCTTACTATAACTAGACCATAACTGGCTATACTTATTTCACCCCTATACTATAACTGGCTATACTTATTTCATCCCTTACTATAACTAGACCATAACTGGCTATACTTATTTCATCCCTTACTATAACTGTCTATACTTATTTCACCCCTTACTATAACTAGACCATAACTGGCTATACTTATTTCATAAACTAGACCATAACTGGCTATACTTATTTCACCCCTTACTATAACTAGACCATAACTGGCTATACTTATTTCACCCCTTACTATAACTAGACCATAACTGGCTATACTTATTTCACCCCTTTACTATAACTAGACCATAACTGGCTATACTTATTTCACCCCTTACTATAACTAGACAATAACTGGCTATACTTATTTCATCCCTTACTATAACTAGACCATAACTGGCTATACTTATTTCATCCCTTACTATAACTAGACCATAACTGGCTATACTTATTTCATTCCTTACTATAACTGTCTATACTTATTTCACCCCTTACTATAACTGGCTATACTTATTTCACCCCTTACTATAACTAGACCATAACTGGCTATACTTATTTCATCCCTTACTATAACTAGACCATAACTGGCTATACTTATTTCACCCCTTACTATAACTAGACTATAACTGGCTATACTTATTTCACCCCTTACTATAACTGGCTATACTTATTTCACCCATTACTATAACTAGACCATAACTGGCTATACTTATTTCACCCCTTACTATAACTAGACCATAACTGGCTATACTTATTTCACCCTTACTATAACTAGACCATAACTGGCTATACTTATTTCACCCCTTACTTACTATAACTGTCTATACTTATTTCACCCCTTACTATAACTAGACCATAACTGGCTATACTTATTTCACCCCTTACTATAACTGTCTATACTTATTTCACCCCTTACTATAACTAGACCATAACTGGCTATACTTATTTCACCCCTTACTATAACTAGACCATAACTGGCTATACTTATTTCACCCCTTACTATAACTGTCTATACTTATTTCACCCCTTACTATAACTGTCTATACTTATTTCACCCCTTACTATAACTGTCTATACTTATTTCACCCCTTACTATAACTAGACCATAACTGGCTATACTTATTTCACCCCTTACTATAACTAGACCATAACTGGCTATACTTATTTCACCCCTTACTATAACTAGACCATAACTGGCTATACTTATTTCACCCCTTACTATAACTAGACCATAACTGGCTATACTTATTTCACCCCTTACTATAACTAGACCATAACTGGCTATACTTATTTCACCCCTTACTATAACTAGACCATAACTGGCTATACTTATTTCACCCCTTACTATAACTAGACCATAACTGGCTATACTTATTTCACCCCTTACTGGCTATACTTATTTCACCCCTTACTATAACTAGACTATAACTGGCTATACTTATTTCACCCCTTACTATAACTAGACTATAACTGTCTATACTTATTTCATCCCTTACTATAACTAGACTATAACTGTTATACTTATTTCATCCCTACTATAACTAGACCATAACTGGCTATACTTATTTCATCCCTTACTATAACTGTAACTATACTTATTTCATCCCTTACTATAACTAGACCATAACTGGCTATACTTATTTCATCACTTACTATAACTAGACCATAACTGGCTATACTTATTTCATCCCTTACTATAACTAGACCATAACTGGCTATACTTATTTCATCCCTTACTATAACTAGACCATAACTGTCTATACTTATTTCACCCCTTACTATAACTAGACAATAACTGGCTATACTTATTTCATCCCTTACTATAACTAGACTATAACTGTCTATACTTATTTTACCCCTTACTATAACTAGACCATAACTGGCTATACTTATTTCACCCCTTACTATAACTAGACCATAACTGGCTATACTTATTTCACCCCTTACTATAACTAGACCATAACTGGCTATACTTATTTCACCCCTTACTATAACTGGCTATACTTATTTCATCCCTTACTATAACTAGACCATAACTGGCTATACTTATTTCACCCCTTACTATAACTAGACCATAACTGGCTATACTTATTTCACCCCTTACTATAACTAGACCATAACTGGCTATACTTATTTCACCCCTTACTATAACTGGCTATACTTATTTCACCCCTTACTATAACTAGACAATAACTGGCTATACTTATTTCACCCCTTACTATAACTAGACCATAACTGGCTATACTTATTTCACCCCTTACTATAACTAGACTATAACTGGCTATACTTATTTCACCCCTTACTATAACTAGACTATAACTGTCTATACTTATTTCACCCCTTACTATAACTAGACTATAACTGGCTATACTTATTTCACCCCTTACTATAACTAGACCATAACTGGCTATACTTACTTCACCCCTTACTATAACTACACCATAACTGTCTATACTTATTTGACCCCTTACTATAACTGGCTATACTTATTTCACCCCTTACTATAACTAGACCATAACTGGCTATACTTATTTCACCCCTTACTATAACTAGACCATAACTGGCTATACTTATTTCATCCCTTACTATAACTGGCTATACTTATTTCACCCCTTACTATAACTGGCTATACTTATTTCATCCCTTACTATAACTAGACCATAACTGGCTATACTTATTTCACCCCTTACTATAACTAGACCATAACTGGCTATACTTATTTCACCCCTTACTATAACTAGACCATAACTGGCTATACTTATTTCACCCCTTACTATAACTAGACCATAACTGGCTATACTTATTTCATCCCTTACTATAACTAGACCATAACTGGCTATACTTATTTCACCCCTTACTATAACTAGACCATAACTGGCTATACTTATTTCACCCCTTACTATAACTGGCTATACTTATTTCATCCCTTACTATAACTAGACCATAACTGTATATACTTATTTCACCCCTTACTATAACTGGCTATACTTATTTCATCCCTTACTATAACTGGACCATAACTGGCTATACTTATTTCACCCCTTACTATAACTAGACCATAACTGGCTATACTTATTTCACCCTTACTATAACTAGACCATAACTGGCTATACTTATTTCACCCTTACTATAACTAGACCATAACTGGCTATACTTATTTCACCCCTTACTATAACTAGAACATAACTGTCTATACTTATTTCACCCCTACTATAACTGGCTATACTTATTTCATCCCTTACTATAACTAGACCATAACTGGCTATACTTATTTCACCCCTTACTATAACTAGACCATAACTGGCTATACTTATTTCATCCCTTACTATAACTAGACCATAACTGGCTATACTTATTTCATCCCTTACTATAACTAGACCATAACTGGCTATACTTATTTCACCCCTTACTATAACTAGACCATAACTGGCTATACTTATTTCACCCCTTACTATAACTGTCTATACTTATTTCACCCCTTACTATAACTGTCTATACTTATTTCACCCCTTACTATAACTGTCTATACTTATTTCACCCCTTACTATAACTGTCTATACTTATTTCACCCCTTACTATAACTGTCTATACTTATTTCACCCCTTACTATAACTAGACCATAACTGGCTATACTTATTTCACCCTTACTATAACTGGCTATACTTATTTCATCCCTTACTATAACTAGACCATAATTATTATTAACTGGCTATACTTATTTCATCCCTTACTATAACTGTCTATACTTATTTCACCCCTTACTATAACTAGACCATAACTGGCTATACTTATTATAACTAGACCATAACTGGCTATACTTATTTCACCCCTTACTATAACTAGACCATAACTGGCTATACTTATTTCACCCCTTACTATAACTAGACCATAACTGGCTATACTTATTTCACCCCTTACTATAACTGACCATAACTGGCTATACTTATTTCACCCCTTACTATAACTAGACTATAACTGGCTATACTTATTTCACCCTTACTATAACTAGACCATAACTGGCTATACTTATTTCACCCCTTACTATAACTGGACCATAACTGGCTATACTTATTTCATCCCTTACTATAACTAGACCATAACTGGCTATACTTATTTCATCCCTTACTATAACTAGACCTATAATTTCTTACTATAACTATACCATAACTGGCTATACTTACTATAACTAGACCATAACTGGCTATACTTATTTCACCCCTTACTATAACTAGACCATAACTGGCTATACTTATTTCACCCTTACTATAACTAGACCATAACTGGCTATACTTATTTCATCCCTTACTATAACTAGACCATAACTGGCTATACTTATTTCACCCCTTACTATAACTAGACCATAACTGTCTATACTTATTTCACCCCTTACTATAACTAGACCATAACTGGCTATACTTATTTCACCCCTTACTATAACTAGACTATAACTGGCTATACTTATTTCACCCCTTACTATAACTAGACCATAACTGGCTATACTTATTTCACCCCTTACTATAACTAGACCATAACTGGCTATACTTATTTTTCATCCCTTACTATAACTGGCTATACTTATTTCACCCCTTACTATAACTGGCTATACTTATTTCACCCCTTACTATAACTAGACTATAACTGGCTATACTTATTTCACCCTTACTATAACTAGACCATAACTGGCTATACTTATTTCACCCCTTACTATAACTAGACCATAACTGGCTATACTTATTTCACCCCTTACTATAACTAGACTATAACTGGCTATACTTATTTCACCCCTTACTATAACTAGACCATAACTGGCTATACTTATTTCACCCCTTACTATAACTAGACCATAACTGGCTATACTTATTTCACCCCTTACTATAACTAGACTATAACTGGCTATACTTATTTCACCCCTTACTATAACTAGACCATAACTGGCTATACTTATTTCACCCCTTATTAACTGGCTATACTTATTTCATCCCTTACTATAACTAGGCTACCATAACTGGCTATACTTATTTCATCCCTTACTATAACTGGCTATAACTTATTTATTTCACCCCTTACTATAACTAGACCATAACTGGCTATACTTATTTCACCCCTTACTATAACTAGACCATAACTGGCTATACTTATTTCACCCCTTACTATAACTAGACCATAACTGGCTATACTTATTTCACCCCTTACTATAACTTATTTCACCACTATAACTGGCTATACTTATTTCACCCCTTACTATAACTAGACCATAACTGGCTATACTTATTTCACCCCTTACTATAACTAGACCATAACTGGCTATACTTATTTCATCCCTTACTATAACTAGACCATAACTGGCTATACTTATTTCACCCCTTACTATAACTAGACCATAACTGGCTATACTTATTTCATCCCTTACTATAACTTACTATAACTGGCTATACTTATTTCATCCCTTACTATAACTAGACCATAACTGGCTATACTTATTTCATCCCTTACTATAACTGGCTATACTTATTTCACCCCTTACTATAACTAGACTAACTGGCTATACCCTTATTATAACTAGACCATAACTGGCTATACTTATTTCACCCCTTACTATAACTAGACCATAACTGGCTATACTTATTTCACCCCTTACTATAACTAGACCATAACTGGCTATACTTATTTCACCCCTTACTATAACTAGACCATAACTGGCTATACTTATTTCACCCCTTACTATAACTAGACCATAACTGGCTATACTTATTTCACCCTTACTATAACTAGACCATAACTGGCTATACTTATTTCACCCCTTACTATAACTAGACCATAACTGGCTATACTTATTTCACCCCTTACTATAACTGGCTATACTTATTTCATCCCTTACTATAACTAGACCATAACTGGCTATACTTATTTCATCCCTTACTATAACTGTCCATAACTTATTTCACTTATTTCAGACCATAACTGGCTATACTTATTTCATAACTAGACCATAACTGGCTATACTTATTTCACCCCTTACTATAACTGGCTATACTTATTTCACCCCTTACTATAACTAGACCATAACTGGCTATACTTATTTCATCCCTTACTATAACTAGACCATAACTGGCTATACTTATTTCACCCCTTACTATAACTAGACTATAACTGGCTATACTTATTTCACCCCTTACTATAACTAGACCATAACTGGCTATACTTATTTCACCCCTTACTATAACTAGACCATAACTGGCTATACTTATTTCATCCCTTACTATAACTGGCTATTTATTTCACCCTATACTATACTATAACTGGCTATACTTATTTCACCCCTTACTATAACTGGCTATATTTATTTCTATAACTTACTATAACTGGCTATACTTATTTCATAATAACTGGCTATACTTATTTCACCCTTACTATAACTAGACCATAACTGGCTATACTTATTTCACCCCTTACTATAACTGGCTATACTTATTTCACCCCTTACTATAACTAGACCATAACTGGCTATACTTATTTCACCCCTTACTATAACTAGACCATAACTGGCTATACTTATTTCATCCCTTACTATAACTAGACCATAACTGGCTATACTTATTTCACCCCTTACTATAACTAGACCATAACTGGCTATACTTATTTCACCCCTTACTATAACTAGACCATAACTGGCTATACTTATTTCACCCCTTACTATAACTAGACCATAACTGGCTATACTTATTTCACCCCTTACTATAACTAGACCATAACTGGCTATACTTATTTCACCCCTTACTATAACTAGACCATAACTGGCTATACTTATTTCACCCCTTACTATAACTAGACCATAACTGGCTATACTTATTTCACCCCTTACTATAACTAGACCATAACTGGCTATACTTATTTCACCCCTTACTATAACTAGACCATAACTGGCTATACTTATTTCATCCCTTACTATAACTGGCTATACTTATTTCACCCCTTACTATAACTAGACCATAACTGGCTATACTTATTTCACCCCTTACTATAACTAGACCATAACTGGCTATACTTATTTCACCCCTTACTATAACTAGACCATAACTGGCTATACTTATTTCACCCCTTACTATAACTAGACCATAACTGGCTATACTTATTTCACCCCTTACTATATACTTATTTCACCACTATAACTGGCTATACTTATTTCACCCCTTACTATAACTAGACCATAACTGGCTATACTTATTTCACCCCTTACTATAACTAGACCATAACTGGCTATACTTATTTCACCCCTTACTATAACTAGACCATAACTGGCTATACTTATTTCACCCCTTACTATAACTTATTTCACCCCTTACTATAACTGGCTATACTTATTTCACCCCTTTACTATAACTAGACCATAACTGGCTATACTTATTTCACCCCTTACTATAACTAGACCATAACTGGCTATACTTATTTCATCCCTTACTATAACTAGACCATAACTGGCTATACTTATTTCACCCCTTACTATAACTAGACCATAACTGGCTATACTTATTTCACCCCTTACTATAACTGGACTATACTTATTTTTCATCCCTTACTATAACTAGACCATAACTGGCTATACTTATTTCACCCCTTACTATAACTAGACCATAACTGGCTATACTTATTTCACCCCTTACTATAACTAGACCATAACTGGCTATACTTATTTCACCCTTACTATAACTAGACCATAACTGGCTATACTTATTTCACCCCTTACTATAACTAGACCATAACTGGCTATACTTATTTCACCCTATACTTACTATAACTGGCTATACTTATTTCATCCCTTACTATAACTAGACCATAACTGGCTATACTTATTTCACCCCTTACTATAACTAGACCATAACTGGCTATACTTATTTCATCCCTTACTATAACTAGACCATAACTGGCTATACTTATTTCATCCCTTACTATAACTGGCTATACTTATTTCACCCCTTACTATAACTAGACCATAACTGGCTATACCCCTTACTATAACTAGACTATAACTGGCTATACTTATTTCACCCCTTACTATAACTGGCTATACTTATTTCAACTATAACTGGCTATACTTATTTCACCCCTTACTATAACTGGCTATACTTATTTCATACTATACTGGCTATACTTATTTCACCCCTTACTATAACTAGACCATAACTGGCTATACTTATTTCATCCCTTACTATAACTAGACCATAACTGGCTATACTTATTTCATCCCTTACTATAACTAGACCATAACTGGCTATTATTTCATCCCTTACTATAACTAGACCATAACTGGCTATACTTATTTCACCCCCTTACTATAACTATAACTGTCTATACTTATTTCACCCCTTACTATAACTGACCATAACTATACTTATTTCACCCCTTACTATAACTAGACCATAACTGGCTATACTTATTTCATCCCTTACTATAACTAGACCATAACTGGCTATACTTATTTCATCCCTTACTATAACTAGACCATAAACTATACTTATTTCACCCCTTACTATAACTGGCTATACTTATTTCATCCCTTACTATAACTAGACCATAACTGGCTATACTTATTTCATCCCTTACTATAACTAGACCATAACTATACTTATTTCACCCCTTATAACTAGACCATAACTGGCTATACTTATTAAACTAGACCATAACTGGCTATACTTATTTCACCCCTTACTATAACTAGACCATAACTGGCTATACTTATTTCACCCCTTACTATAACTAGACCATAACTGGCTATACTTATTTCACCCCTTACTATAACTAGACCATAACTGGCTATACTTATTTCACCCCTTACTATAACTAGACCATAACTGGCTATACTTATTTCACCCCTTACTATAACTAGACCATAACTGGCTATACTTATTTCATCCCTTACTATAACTGTCTATACTTATTTCACCCCTTACTATAACTAGACCATAACTGGCTATACTTATTTCATACTATAACTAGACCATAACTGGCTATACTTATTTCACCCCTTACTATAACTAGACCATAACTGGCTATACTTATTTCACCCCTTACTATAACTAGACCATAACTGGCTATACTTATTTCATCCCTTACTATAACTAGACCATAACTGGCTATACTTATTTCACCCTTACTATAACTAGACCATAACTGGCTATACTTATTTCACCCCTTACTATAACTAGACCATAACTGGCTATACTTATTTCACCCTAGACTAACTACTATATTTCACTAGCTATAACTGGCTATACTATTTCACCCTTACTATAACTAGACCATAACTGGCTATACTTATTTCACCCCTTACTATAACTAGACCATAACTGGCTATACTTATTTCATCCCTTACTATAACTGACCATAACTGGCTATACTTATTTCACCCCTTACTATAACTGACCATAACTGGCTATACTTATTTCACCCTTACTATAACTAGACCATAACTGGCTATACTTATTTCACCCCTTACTATAACTAGACCATAACTGGCTATACTTATTTCACCCCTTACTATAACTAGACCATAACTGGCTATACTTATTTCACCCCTTACTATAACTAGACCATAACTGGCTATACTTATTTCATCCCTTACTATAACTAGACCATAACTGGCTATACTTATTTCACCCCTTACTATAACTAGACCATAACTGGCTATACTTATTTCACCCCTTACTATAACTAGACCATAACTGGCTATACTTATTTCACCCCTTACTATAACTGGCTATACTTATTTCACCCCTTACTATAACTAGACCATAACTGGCTATACTTATTTCATCCCTTACTATAACTGGCTATACTTATTTCACCCCTTACTATAACTGGCTATACTTATTTCACCCCTTACTATAACTAGACCATAACTGGCTATACTTATTTCATCCCTTACTATAACTAGACCATAACTGGCTATACTTATTTCACCCCTTACTATAACTGGCTATAACTTATTTCACCCTTACTAAACTGGCTATACTTATTTCACCCCTTACTATAACTAGACCATAACTGGCTATACTTATTTCACCCCTTACTATAACTAGACCATAACTGGCTATACTTATTTCATCCCTTACTATAACTAGACCATAACTGGCTATACTTATTTCACCCCTTACTATAACTAGACCATAACTGGCTATTTCACTTATTTCATATAACTGGCTATACTTATTTCATCCCTTACTATAACTAGACCATAACTGGCTATACTTATTTCACCCCTTACTATAACTAGACCATAACTGGCTATACTTATTTCACCCCTTACTATAACTAACTGGCTATACTTATTTCATCCCTTACTATAACTAGACCATAACTGGCTATACTTATTTCACCCTTACTATAACTAGACCATAACTGGCTATACTTATTTCACCCTTACTATAACTAGACCATAACTGGCTATACTTATTTCATCCCTTACTATAACTAGACCATAACTGGCTATACTTATTTCACCCTTACTATAACTATACTTATTTCATCCCTTACTATAACTGGCTATACTTATTTCACCCTTACTATAACTAGACCATAACTGGCTATACTTATTTCACCCCTTACTATAACTGGCTATACTTATTTCATCCCTTACTATAACTAGACCATAACTGGCTATACTTATTTCATCCCTTACTAAACTGGCTATACTTATTTCACCCCTTACTATAACTAGACCATAACTGGCTATACTTATTTCATCCTTACTATAACTAGACCATAACTGGCTATACTTATTTCACCCCTTACTATAACTAGACCATAACTGGCTATACTTATTTCACCCCTTACTATAACTAGACCATAACTGGCTATACTTATTTCACACTATAACTGGCTATACTTATTTCATTCCCTTACTATAACTAGACCATAACTGGCTATACTTATTTCACCCCTTACTATAACTAGACCATAACTGGCTATACTTATTTCATCCCCTTACTATAACTAGACCATAACTGGCTATACTTATTTCATCCCTTACTATAACTGGCTATACTTATTTCACCCCTTACTATACCTAGACCATAACTGGCTATACTTATTTCACCCTTACTATAACTAGACCATAACTGGCTATACTTATTTCATCCCTTACTATAACTAGACCATAACTGGCTATACTTATTTCACCCCTTACTATAACTAGACCATAACTGGCTATACTTATTTCACCCCTTACTATAACTAGACCATAACTATACTTATTTCACCCCTTACTATATAACTGGCTATACTTATTTCATCCCTTACTATAACTGGCTATACTTATTTCACCCCTTACTATAACTGTCTATACTTATTTCACCCCTTACTATAACTAGACCATAACTGGCTATACTTATTTCATCCCTTACTATAACTGGTTATACTTATTTCACCCCTTACTATAACTAGACCATAACTGGCTATACTTATTTCATCCCTTACTATAACTAGACCATAACTGGCTATACTTATTTCACCCCTTACTATAACTAGACCATAACTGGCTATACTTATTTCACCCCTTACTATAACTAGACCATAACTGGCTATACTTATTTCACCCCTTACTATAACTAGACTATAACTGGCTATACTTATTTCACCCCTTACTATAACTAGACTATAACTGGCTATACTTATTTCACCCCTTACTATAACTAGACCATAACTGGCTATACTTATTTCACCCCTTACTATAACTAGACCATAACTGGCTATACTTATTTCATCCCTTACTATAACTAGACCATAACTGGCTATACTTATTTCACCCCTTACTATAACTGGCTATACTTATTTCATCCCTTACTATAACTAGACCATAACTGGCTATACTTATTTCACCTCCCTTACTATAACTGGCTATACTTATTTCAACTATAACTAGACCATAACTGGCTATACTTATTTACTATAACTAGACCATAACTGGCTATACTTATTTCACCCCTTACTATAACTAGACCATAACTGGCTATACTTATTTCACCCTTACTATAACTAGACCATAACTGGCTATACTTATTTCACCCCTTACTATAACTAGACCATAACTGGCTATACTTATTTCACCCTTACTATAACTAGACCATAACTGGCTATACTTATTTCACCCCTTACTATAACTAGACCATAACTGGCTATACTTATTTCACCCCTTACTATAACTAGACCATAACTGGCTATACTTATTTCACCCCTTACTATAACTAGACCATAACTGGCTATACTTATTTCACCCTTACTATAACTAGACCATAACTGGCTATACTTATTTCATCCCTTACTATAACTAGATAACTGGCTATACTTATTTCATTACTATAACTGGCTATACTTATTTCACCCTTACTATAACTAGACCATAACTGGTTATACTTATTTCACCCCTTACTATAACTAGACCATAACTGGCTATACTTATTTCATCCCTTACTATAACTAGACCATAACTGGCTATACTTATTTCACCCCTTACTATAACTAGACCATAACTGGCTATACTTATTTCACCCCTTACTATAACTAGACCATAACTGGCTATACTTATTTCACCCCTTACTATAACTAGACTATAACTGGCTATACTTATTTCACCCCTTACTATAACTAGACCATAACTGGCTATACTTATTTCATCCCTTACTATAACTGGCTATACTTATTTCACCCCTTACTATAACTGTCTATACTTATTTCACCCCTTACTATAACTAGACCATAACTGGCTATACTTATTTCACCCCTTACTATAACTAACTGGCTATACTTATTTCACCCCTTACTATAACTAGACCATAACTGGCTATACTTATTTCACCCCTTACTATAACTAGACCATAACTGGCTATACTTATTTCACCCCTTACTATAACTAGACCATAACTGGCTATACTTATTTCACCCTTACTATATACTGGCTATACTTATTTCACCAACTAGACCATAACTGGCTATACTTATTTCACCCCTTACTATAACTAGACCATAACTGGCTATACTTATTTCACCCCTTACTATAACTAGACCATAACTGGCTATACTTATTTCATCCCTTACTATAACTAGACTATAACTGGCTATACTTATTTCACCCTTACTATAACTAGACCATAACTGGCTATACTTATTTCATCCTTACTATAACTGGCTATACTTATTTCAACTATAACTAGACCATAACTGGCTATACTTATTTCACCCCTTACTATAACTAGACCATAACTGGCTATACTTATTTCATCCCTTACTATAACTGGACTAACTACTTATTTCACCCTTACTATAACTAGACCATAACTATATACTTATTTCACCCTTACTATAACTAGACCATAACTGGCTATACTTATTTCACCCCTTACTATAACTAGACCATAACTGGCTATACTTATTTCACCCTTACTATAACTAGACCATAACTGGCTATACTTATTTCAACTATAACTAGACCATAACTGGCTATACTTATTTCACCCCTTACTATAACTAGACCATAACTGGCTATACTTATTTCACCCTTACTATAACTAGACCATAACTGGCTATACTTATTTCATCCCTTACTATAACTAGACCATAACTGGCTATACTTATTTCACCCCTTACTATAACTAGACCATAACTGGCTATACTTATTTCATCCCCTTACTATAACTAGACCATAACTGGCTATACTTATTATAACTAGACCATAACTGGCTATACTTATTTCACCCTTACTATAACTAGACCATAACTGGCTATACTTATTTCACCCCTTACTATAACTAGACCATAACTGGCTATACTTATTTCACCCCTTACTATAACTAGACCATAACTGGCTATACTTATTTCACCCCTTACTATAACTAGACTATAACTGGCTATACTTATTTCACCCTTACTATAACTAGACCATAACTGGCTATACTTATTTCACCCCTTACTATAACTAGACCATAACTGGCTATACTTATTTCATACTATAACTAGACCATAACTGGCTATACTTATTTCACCCCTTACTATAACTATACTTATAACTGGCTATAACTTATTTCATAACTGGCTATACTATTTACTAGACCATAACTGGCTATACTTATTTCACCCCTTACTATAACTAGACCATAACTGGCTATACTTATTTCACCCCCTTACTATAACTATAACTGGCTATACTTATTTCACCCTTACTATAACTAGACCATAACTGGCTATACTTATTTCACCCCTTACTATAACTAGACCATAACTGGCTATACTTATTTCACCCCTTACTATAACTAGACCATAACTGGCTATACTTATTTCACCCCTTACTATAACTAGACTATAACTGGCTATACTTATTTCACCCCTTACTATAACTAGACCATAACTGGCTATACTTATTTCACCCTTACTATAACTACCTATACTTATTTCACCCCTTACTATAACTGGCTATACTTATTTCACCCTTACTATAACTAGACCATAACTGGCTATACTTATTTCACCCTTACTATAACTAGATACCATAACTGGCTATACTTATTTCACCCCTTACTATAACTAGACCATAACTGGCTATACTTATTTCACCCCTTACTATAACTAGACCATAACTGGCTATACTTATTTCACCCCTTACTATAACTAGACTTATTTCATAACTGGCTATACTTATTTCACCCTTACTATAACTAGACCATAACTGGCTATACTTATTTCATCCCTTACTATAACTAGACCATAACTGGCTATACTTATTTCACCCCTTACTATAACTAGACCATAACTGGCTATACTTATTTCATCCCTTACTATAACTAGACTATAACTGGCTATACTTATTCATCCCTTACTATAACTAGACCATAACTGGCTATACTTATTTCACCCCTTACTATAACTAGACCATAACTGGCTATACTTATTTCACCCCTTACTATAACTAACTGGCTATACTTATTTCATTCCCTTACTATAACTAGACCATAACTGGCTATACTTATTTCATCCCTTACTATAACTAGACCATAACTGGCTATACTTATTTCACCCCTTACTATAACTAGACCATAACTGGCTATACTTATTTCACCCCTTACTATAACTAGACCATAACTGGCTATACTTATTTCACCCCTTACTATAACTGGCTATACTTATTTCATCCCTTACTATAACTAGACCATAACTGGCTATACTTATTTCATCCCTTACTATAACTAGACCATAACTGGCTATACTTATTTCACCCTTACTATAACTAGACCATAACTGTCTATACTTATTTCACCCCTTACTATAACTAGACCATAACTGGCTATACTTATTTCACCCCTTACTATAACTAGACCATAACTGGCTATACTTATTTCACCCCTTACTATAACTAGACCATAACTGGCTATACTTATTTCATTCCCTTGGTTTTTGCCTGTGAGACACAGATGGTAAAACATGTTGTCAAGATATTATATGTGTAGTAGAACTCAATAGGTTGTGTTATATTGGGTGTGATTTAGTGACAGTGTCTTTTTGTGTCGTAGAACTCAATAGGTTGTGTTATATTGGGTGTGATTTAGTGACAGTGTCTTTTTGTGTCGTAGAACTCAATAGGTTGTGTTATATTGGGTGTGATTTAGTGACAGTGTCTTTTTGTGTCGTAGAACTCAATAGGTTGTGTTATATTGGATGTGATTTTGTAACAGTGTCTTTTTGTGTAGTAAATCTCAGGAGGTTGTGTTATATTGGATGTGATTTAGTGGCAGTGTCTATATGGGTAGTAGATCTCAGTAGGTTGATGTGTGTTATATTGGATGTGATTTAGTGACAGTGTCTTTTTGTGTAGTAAATCTCAGGAGGTTGTGTTATATTGGATGTGATTTAGTGACAGTGTCTATATGGGTAGTAGATCTCAGTAGGTTGATGTGTGTTATATTGGATGT
>NW_026290858.1:0-55000 GCF_023373465.1 Oncorhynchus keta | reverse complement strand
GATGGATGAGGAGAGGAAAGAGAGGGATGAGGAGAGGAAAGAGATGGATGAGGAGAGGAAAGAGAGGGATGAGGAGAGGAAAGAAAAGAAAAAGAGAGAAATGAGGAAAGGAAAGAGAGGGATGAGGAGAGGAAAGAAAAGAGAGGGATGAGGAGAGGAAAGGAAAGAGAGGGATGAGGAAAGGAAAGAGAGGGATGAGGAGAGGAAAGACAGGGATGAAGAGAGGAAAGAAAATAAAAGAAAAGAGAGGGATGAGGAGAGGAAAGAGAGGGATGATGAGAGGAAAGAGAGGGATGAGGAGAGGAAAAAGAGGGATGAAGAGAGGAAAGAAAAGAGAGGGATGAGGAGAGGAAAGAAAAGAAAAGCAAAGAGAGGGATGAGGAGAGGAAAGAGAGGGATGATGAGAGGAAAGAAAAGAGAGGGATGAGGAGAGGAAACAAAAGAGAGGGAAGAGGAGAGGAAAGAGAGGGATGAGGGGAGGAAACAAAAGAGAGGGATGAGAGGAAAGAGAGGGATGAGGGGAGGAAACAAAAGAGAGGGATGAGAGGAAAGAGAGGGATGAGGAGAGGAAAGAGAGGGATGAGGAGAGGAAAGAAAGGGATGAGGAGAGGAAAGAGAGGGATGAGGGGAGGAAACAAAAGAGAGGGATGATGAGAGGAAAGAGAGGGATGATGAGAGGAAAGAGAGGGATGAGGAGAGGAAAGAGATGGATGAGGAGAGGAAAGAGAGGGATGAGGAGAGGAAAGAGAGGGATGAGGAGAGGAAAGGAAAGAGAGGGATGATGAGAGGGAAGCGAGGGATGAGGAGAGGAAAGAGAGGGATGAGGAGAGCAAAGAAAAGAGAGGAATGAGGAGAGGAAAGAGAGGGATGAGGAGAGAAAAGAAAAGAGAGCGATGAGGAGAGGAAAGAAAAGAAAAGCAAAGAGAGGGATGAGGAAAGGAAAGAGAGGGATGATGAGAGGAAAGAGAGGGATGAGGAGAGGAAAGAGAGGGATGAAGAGAGAAAAGAAAAGAGAGGGAAGAGGAGAGGAAAGAGAGGGATGAGGAGAGGAAAGAGAGGGAGGAGGAGAGGGGCGAGGAGAGGAAAGAGAGGGATGAGGAGAGGAAAGGAAAGAGAGTGATGAGGAGAGGAAAGAGAGGGATGAGGAGAGGAAAGAGAGGAATGAGGAGAGGAAAGAAAAGAGAGGGATGAGGAAAGGAAAGAGAGAGATGAGGAGAGGAGAGGAAAGAGAGGGATGAGGAAAGGGAAGAGAGGGATGAGGAGAGGAAAGAGAAAGATGAGGAGAGGAAAGGAAAGAGAGGGATGAGGAGAGGAAAGAGAGGGATGAGTAGAGGAAAGGAAAGAAAAGAGAGGAATGAGGAGAGGAAAGAGAGGGATGAGGAGAGGAGAGGAAAGAGAGGGATGAGGAAAGGGAAGAGAGGGATGAGGAGAGGAAAGAGAAAGATGAGGAGAGGAAAGGAAAGAGAGGGATGAGGAGAGGAAAGAGAGGGATGAGTAGAGGAAAGGAAAGAAAAGAGAGGAATGAGGAGAGGAAAGAGAGGGATGAGGAGAGGAGAGGAAAGAGAGGGATGAGGAGAGGAAAGAAAATAGAGGGAAGAGGAGAGGAAAGAGAGGGATGAGGAGAGGAAAGAGCGGGATGAGGAGAGGAAAGAAAAGAGAGGGATCAGGAGAGAAAAGAGAGGGATGATGAGAGGAAAGAGAGGGATGAGGAAAGGAAAGAGAGAGATGAGGAGAGGAGAGGAAAGAGAGGGATGAGGAGAGGAAAGAAAAGAGAGGGATGAGGAGAGAAAAGAGAGGGATGAGGAGAGGAAAGAAAAGAGAGGGATGAGGAGAGGAAAGGAAAGAGAGGGATGAGGAGAGGAAAGGAAAGAGAGGGATGAGGAGCAGAAAGAGAGGGATGAGGAGAGGAAAGAAAAGAGAGGGATGAGGAGCGGAAAGAGAGGGATGATGAGAGGGATGAGGAGAGAAAGAAAAGAGAGGGATGAGGAGAGGAAAGAAAATAGAGGGACGAGGAGAGGAAAGAGAGGGATGAGGAGTGGACAGGAAAGAGAGGGATGAGGAGAGGAAAGAAAATAGAGGGATGAGGAGAGGAAAGAGAGGGATGAGGAGTGGACAGGAAAGAGATGGATGAGGAGAGGAAAGAAAAGAGAGGGATGAGGAGAGGAAAGAGAAGAGAGGGATGGGGAAAGGAAAGAGAGAGATGAGGAGAGGAAAGAGAGAGATGAGGAGAGGAAAGCGAGGGATGAGGAGAGGAAAGGAAAGAGAGAGATGAGGAAAGGAAAGAAAGGGATGAGGAGAGGAAAGGAAAGAGACGGATGAGGAGAGGAAAGGAAAGAGACGGATGAGGGGAGGAAAGAGAGGGATGAGGAAAGGAAAGAAAAGGGAGGGAGGGATGAGGAGAGGAAAGAAAAGAGAGGGATGAGGAGAGGAAAGAGAGGGATGAGTAGAGGAAAGAGAGGGATGAGGAGAGGAAAGAGAGGGATGAGGAGAGGAAAGAGAGGGATGAGGAGAGAAAAGGAAAGAGAGGGATGAGGAGAGGAAATAGAGGGATGAGGAGATGAAAGGTAAGGAAAGAGAGGGATGAGGAAAGGAAAGAAAAGAGAGGGATGAGGAGAGGAAAGAAAAGAGAGGGATGAGGAGAGGAAAGAAAAGAGAGGGATGAGGAGAGGAAAGAGAGGGATGAGTAGAGGAAAGAGAGGGATGAGGAGAGGAAAGAGGGATGAGGAGAGGAAAGGAAAGAGAGGGATTAGGAGAGGAAAGAGAGGGATGAGGAGAGGAAAGGAAAGAGAGGGATGAGGAGAGGCAAGGAAAGAGAGGGATGAGTAGAGGAAAGAGAGGGATGAGGAGAGGAAAGGAAAGAGAGGGATGAGGAAAGGAAAGAGAGGGATGAGGAGATGAAAGGTAAGGAAAGAGAGAGAGAATAGGAGAGGAAAGGAAAGAGAGGGATGAGGAGAGGCAAGGAAATGAAAGAGAGGGAGAATAGGAGAGGAAAGAAAAGAGAGGGATGAGGAGAGGCAAGGAAAGAAAGGGATGAGGAGAGGAAAGGTAAGGAAAGAGAGGGAGAATACGAGAGGAGAGGAAAGAGGGATGATGAGAGGAAAGAGAGGGAGGAGGAGAGGAAAGAGAGGGGTGAGGAGAGGAAAGAGAGGGATGAGGAGAGGAAAGGAAAGAGAGTGATGATGAGAGGAAAGAGAGGGATGAGGAGAGGAAAGAGAGGGATGACGAGAGGAAAGAAAAGAGAGGAATGAGGAGAGGAAAGAGAGGGATGAGGAGATGAAAGAGAGGGATGAGGAGAGGAAAGAGATGGATGAGGAGAGGAAAGAAAAGAGAGGGATGAGGAAAGGAAAGAGAGAGATGATGAGAGGAGAGGAAAGAGAGGGATACGGAGAGGAAAGGAAAGGAAAGAGAGGGATGAGGAAAGGGAAGAGAGGGATGCGGAGAGGAAAGAGAAAGATGAGGAGAGGAAAGGAAAGAGAGGGATGAGGAGAGGAAAGAGAGGGATGAGGAGAGGAAAGGAAAGAAAAGAGAGGAATGAGGAGAGGAAAGAGAGGGATGAGGAGAGGAGAGGAAAGAGACGGATGAGGAGAGGAAAGAAAATAGAGGGAAGAGGAGAGGAAAGAGAGGGATGAGGAGAGGAAAGAGCGGGATGAGGAGAGGAAAGAAAAGAGAGGGATGAGGAGAGAAAAGAGAGGGATGATGAGAGGAAAGAGAGGGATGAGGAAAGGAAAGAGAGAGATGAGGAGAGGAAAGAGAGGGATGAGGAGAGGAAAGAAAAGAGAGGGATGAGGAGAGAAAAGAGAGGGATGAGGAGAGGAGAGAAAAGAGAGGGATGAGGAGAGGAAAGAAAAGAGAGGGATGAGGAGAGGAAAGGAAAGAGAGGGATGAGGAGAGGAAAGGAAAGAGAGGGATGAGGAGCAGAAAGAGGGGGATGAGGAGAGGAAAGAAAAGAGAGGGATGAGGAGCGGAAAGAGAGGGATGATGAGAGGGATGAGGAGAGAAAGAAAAGAGAGGGATGAGGAGAGGAAAGAAAATAGAGGGACGAGGAGAGGAAAGAGAGGGATGAGGAGTGGACATGAAAGAGAGGGATGAGGAGAGGAAAGAAAATAGAGGGATGAGGAGAGGAAAGAAAATAGAGGGATGAGGAGAGGAAAGAGAGGGATGAGGAGTGGACAGGAAAGAGAGGGATGAGGAGAGGAAAGATAGGGATGAGGAGAGGAAAGAGAGGAGAGGGATGGGGAAAGGAAAGAGAGAGATGAGGAGAGGAAAGAGAGAGATGAGTAGAGGAAAGCGAGGGATGAGGAGAGGAAAGGAAAGAGAGAGATGAGGAAAGGAAAGAGAGAGGGATGAGGAGAGGAAAGGAAAGAGACGGATGAGGAGAGGAAAGGAAAGAGACGGATGAGGGGAGGAAAGAGAGGGATGAGGAAAGGAAAGAAAAGGGAGGGATGAGGAGAGGAAAGAAAAGAGAGGGATGAGGAGAGGAAAGAGAGGGATGAGGAGAGGAAAGAGAGGGATGAGGAGAGGAAAGAGAGGGATGAGGAGAGGCAAGGAAAGAGAGGGATGAGGAGAGGAAAGAGAGGGATGAGGAGAGGAAAGGAAAGAGAGGGATGAGGAGAGGAAAGAGAGGGATGAGGAGAGAAAAGGAAAGAGAGGGATGAGGAGAGGCAAGGAAAGAGAGGGATGAGGAGAGGAAATAGAGGGATGAGGAGATGAAAGGTAAGGAAAGAGAGGGATGAGGAAAGGAAAGAAAAGAGAGGGATGAGGAGAGGAAAGAAAAGAGAGGGATGAGGAGAGGAAAGAAAAGAGAGGGATGAGGAGAGGAAAGAGAGGGATGAGTAGAGGAAAGAGAGGGATGAGGAGAGGAAAGAGGGATGAGGAGAGGAAAGGAAAGAGACGGATTAGGAGAGGAAAGAGAGGGATGAGGAGAGGAAAGGAAAGAGAGGGATGAGGAGAGGCAAGGAAAGAGAGGGATGAGTAGAGGAAAGAGAGGGATGAGGAGAGGAAAGGAAAGAGAGGGATGAGGAAAGGAAAGAGAGGGATGAGGAGATGAAAGGTAAGGAAAGAGAGAGAGAATAGGAGAGGAAAGGAAAGAGAGGGATGAGGAGAGGCAAGGAAATGAAAGAGAGGGAGAATAGGAGAGGAAAGAAAAGAGAGGGATGAGGAGAGGCAAGGAAAGAAAGGGATGAGGAGAGGAAAGGTAAGGAAAGAGAGGGAGAATACGAGAGGAGAGGAAAGAGGGATGATGAGAGGAAAGAGAGGGAGGAGGAGAGGAAAGAGAGGGGTGAGGAGAGGAAAGAGAGGGATGAGGAGAGGAAAGGAAAGAGAGTGATGATGAGAGGAAAGAGAGGGATGAGGAGAGGAAAGAGATGGATGAGGAGAGGAAAGAAAAGAGAGGGATGAGGAAAGGAAAGAGAGAGATGATGAGAGGAGAGGAAAGAGAGGGATACGGAGAGGAAAGGAAAGGAAAGGAAAGAGAGGGATGAGGAAAGGGAAGAGAGGGATGAGGAGAGGAAAGAGAAAGATGAGGAGAGGAAAGGAAAGAGAGGGATGAGGAGAGGAAAAAGAGAGGGATGAGGAGAGGAAAGGAAAGAAAAGAGAGGAATGAGGAGAGGAAAGAGAGGGATGAGGAGAGGAGAGGAAAGAGACGGATGAGGAGAGGAAAGAAAATAGAGGGAAGAGGAGAGGAAAAGAAAGAGGGATGAGGAGAGGAAAAGAGAGGGATGAGGAGAGGAAAGAAAAGAGAGGGATGAGGAGAGAAAAGAGAGGGATGATGAGAGGAAAGAGAGGGATGAGGAAAGGAAAGAGAGAGATGAGGAGAGGAAAGAAAAGAGAGGGATGAGGAGAGAGAAAAGAGAGGGATGAGGAGAGGAAAGAAAAGAGAGGGATGAGGAGAGGAAAGGAAAGAGAGGGATGAGGAGAGGAAAGGAAAGAGAGGGATGAGGAGCAGAAAGAGGGGGATGAGGAGAGGAAAGAAAAGAGAGGGATGAGGAGCGGAAAGAGAGGGATGATGAGAAAGGGATGAGGAGAGAGAAAGAAAAGAGAGGGATGAGGAGAGGAAAGAAAAAGAGAGAGGGACGAGGAGAGGAAAGAGAGGGATGAGGAAAGTGGACATGAAAGAGAGGGATGAGGAGAGGAAAGAAAATAGAGGGATGAGGAGAGGAAAGAAAATAGAGGGATGAGGAGAGGAAAGAGAGGGATGAGGAGTGGACAGGAAAGAGAGGGATGAGGAGAGGCAAGGAAAGAGAGGGATGAGTAGAGGAAAGAGAGGGATGAGGAGAGGAAAGGAAAGAGAGGGATGAGGAGAGGAAAGAGAGGGATGAGGAGAGGAAAGGAAAGAGAGGGATGAGGAGAGGCAAGGAAAGAGAGGGATGAGGAGAGGAAATAGAGGGATGAGGAGATGAAAGGTAAGGAAAGAGAGGGAGAATAGGAGAGGAAAGGAAAGAAAGGGATGAGGAAAGGAAAGAAAGGGATGAGGAGAGGAAAGAGAGGGATGAGGAGAGGCCAAATGAAAACAAACAATTAAAATGGAAGAAAACAACTCTTCTGTTGTTCTGTTGAGACCTCTGACTGACCTCTGACTGACCTCTGCTGTACGACTGAGACCTAATAATAATATAATATATGCCATTTAGCAGACGCTTTTATCCAAAGTGACTTACAGTCATGTGTGCATACATTCTAAGTATGGGTGGTCCCGGGAATCGAACCCACTACCCTGGCGTTACAATCGCCATGCTCTACCAACTGTGCTACAGAAGGACCACAGAAGGACCTCTGCTGGGCGTTGTGTGTGTGTATTCATCCCTTGTAGTTTGTTTTTAAGAGGCTCTGTCAAGCATGGCACCCTATTGTTTTAAAGAGACTTGTTTTTATTTTACCTTTAGTTAACTAGACAAGTTAAAAACTAATTATAATTTTTCAATGACGGCCTGGGAACAGACTGCCTTGTTCAGGGGCAGAACGACAGATTTGTACCTTGTCGGCCCGGGGATTCAATCTTGCAACCTTTTGGTTAAAAGTCCAACACTCTAACCACTAGGCTACCTACCTATTACCTATACGTTTGACCCGGACCCAGAGGGTGCAACTCCTCTCCTCTCCTCTCCTCTCCTCTCTCCTCTCTCTCTCCTCTCCTCTCCTCTCCTCTCCTCTCCTCTCCTCTCCTCTCCTCTCCTCTCCTCTCCTCTCCTCTCCTCTCCTCTCCTCTCCTGATTAGCCTAATCAAGGCCTTAACGATCTGTCCTCTCTAACACCAGACTGATAGTATCAACATCCCAAAACAGACAAGATCTAACATGTTGTCATACTCAGATACCATCAGTGATCTTGGGCTCCTTATCGTCCAATCACACTGACAGCTGCAGGATTTAGATGAGCTGGAGTCGGATGGAGGATCGGATATCGGGCCTGAAATCGATGTTGCTGATGATAATGAGTCCTCATCTGATTGACTTGGAGCCTCCACCTTCAGGTCTCGCCGCAGAAAAACCAGAACAGAGCCAACTGAGACAGGGGTCTGGTAGAAACCAGAACAGAGCCAACTGAGACAGGGGTCTGGTAGAAACCAGAACAGAGCCAACTGAGACAGGGGTCTGGTAGAAACCAGAACAGAGCCAACTGAGACAGGGGTCTGGTAGAAACCAGAACAGAGCCAACTGAGACAGGGGTCTGGTAGAAACCAGAACAGAGCCAACTGAGACAGGAGTCTGGTAGAAACCAGAACAGAGCCAACTGAGACAGGAGTCTGGTAGAAACCAGAACAGAGCCAGTTGAGACAGTGATCCCAGCCACCACAATGAGACAGGAGTCTGGTAGAAACCAGAACAGAGCCAACTGAGACATGAGTCTGGTAGAAACCAGAACAGAGCCAACTGAGACAGGGGTCTGGTAGAAACCAGAACAGAGCCAACTGAGACATGAGTCTGGTAGAAACCAGAACAGAGCCAACTGAGACAGTGATCCCAGCCACCACACTGAGACAGGGGTCTGGTAGAAACCAGAACAGATCCAACTGAGACCCCAGCCACCACAATGAGACAGGAGTCTGGTAGAAACCAGAACAGAGCCAACTGAGACAGTGATCCCAGCCACCACAATGAGACAGGAGTCTGGTAGAAACCAGAACAGAGCCAACTGAGACAGTGATCCCAGCCACCACAATGAGACAGGGGTCTGGTAGAAACCAGTAGATGAACATGGATACTTTACTGTCCTGTGTTCTACAGTGTTCTCTAGTAGATACAGTACTGTACTGTGTTCTCTAGCAGATACAGTACTGTACTGTGTTCTCTAGCAGATACAGTACTGTACTGTGTTCTCTAGCAGATACAGTACTGTACTGTGTTCTCTAGCAGATACAGTACTGTACTGTGTTCTCTAGCAGATACAGTACTGTACTGTGTTCTCTAGCAGATACAGTACTGTACTGTGTTCTCTAGCAGATACAGTACTGTACTGTGTTCTCTAGCAGATACAGTACTGTACTGTGTTCTCTAGCAGATACAGTACTGTACTGTGTTCTCTAGCAGATACAGTACTGTACTGTGTTCTCTAGCAGATACAGTACTGTACTGTGTTCTCCAGCAGATACAGTACTGTACTGTGTTCTCTAGCAGATACAGTACTGTACTTTGTTGTACTAGTAGATACTTTACTGTACTGTGTTCTACAGTGTTCTCTAGTAGATACTTTACTGTACTGTGTTCTACAGTGTTCTGTAGTAGATACAGTACTGTACTGTGTTCTCTAGCAGATACTTTACCAATCAGGGACAATGATATACATTTACATTTACATTTAAGTCATTTAGCAGACAGCTGTCCCTGATTGAGATACCCGGCCAAAACATAGAAACACAGAACATAGAGTTTCCCACCCGAGTCACACCCTGACCAACCAAACATAGAGAATAAAAAGATATCTACAGTCAGGGCGTGACAATAGACAACCTGTCCTTTTCCCACGCTCGTCATAACGGACTCTGACTGGGGGTCCGACTCGCTCAGGCAGAAAAACATTTGCACTTCTTTTCAATGTTGATTTGAATGTAAATCTGTAATCTGTAAATCTGTAAATCTGTAAATATGTCATCTGTAATCTGT
This sequence comes from Oncorhynchus keta, assembly GCF_023373465.1. Classification (NCBI taxonomy): domain Eukaryota; kingdom Metazoa; phylum Chordata; class Actinopteri; order Salmoniformes; family Salmonidae; genus Oncorhynchus; species Oncorhynchus keta. Next base: position 45,902 of record NW_026290858.1, on the reverse strand, counting down.
AAATCTGTAAATCTGTAAATCTGTATTTCTGTAAATCTGTAAATCTGTAATTCTGTAAATCTGTAAATCTGTAAATCTGTCATCTGTAAATCTGTCATATGTAAATATGTAATCTGTAAATCTGTAATCTGTAAATCTGTAATCTGTAAATCTGTAAATATGTAAATCTGTACATCTGTAATTCTGTAATTCTGTAATTCGGTAAATCTGTAAATCTGTAATCTGTAATCTGTAATTCTGTAAATCTGTAAATCTGTAAATCTGTAATCTGTAAATCTGTAATCTGTAAATATGTAAATATGTAATCTGTAAATCTGTAAATCTGTAAATATTTAAATATGTAATCTGTAAATCTGTAAATCTGTAAATATGTAAATATGTAATCTGTAAATCTGTAATCTGTAAATATGTAAATATGTAATCTGTAAATCTGTAAATCTGTAATTCTGTAAATCTGTAAATCTGTAAATCTGTAATTCTGTAATTATGTAAATCTGTAAATCTGTAAATCTGTAATTCTGTAAATCTGTAAATCTGTAAATCTGTAATCTGTAAATCTGTAAATCTGTAAATATGTAAATCTGTAATTCTGTATTTCTGTAAATCTGTAATTCTGTAAATCTGTAATTCTGTAAATCTGTAATTCTGTAAATCTGTAAATCTGTATTTCTGTAAATCTGTAATTCTGTAAATCTGTAAATCTGTACATCTGTACATCTGTAATTCTGTAATTCGGTAAATCTGTAAATCTGTAATCTGTAATCTGTAAATATGTCATCTGTAAATCTGTAAATATGTAATCTGTAAATATGTCATCTGTAAATCTGTAATCTGTAAATCTGTAAATCTGTAAATATGTAATCTGTAAATCTGTAATCTGTAAATCTGTAAATCTGTAAATCTGTAAATCTGTAATTCTGTAAATCTGTAAATCTGTAAATCTGTAAATCTGTAATTCTGTAAATCTGTAAATCTGTAAATCTGTAAATCTGTATTTCTGTAATTCTGTAAATCTGTAAATCTGTAAATCTGTAACTCTGTAAATCTGTAAATCTGTAACATGTAAATCTGTAAATCTGTAATTCTGTAATTCTGTAAATCTGTAAATCTGTAATTCTGTAATACTGTAATTCTGTAAATATGTACATCTGTAAATCTGTAACATGTAATTCTGTAAATCTGTAATTCTGTAAATCTGTAACATTAATCTGTAACTATTAACTCCCCACCCATTCAAATAGACAATATCACCATAATCTATAACTGGTATGAATGTCGACTGAATGATTTGTTTTCTGCTATTTTATGAAAGGCATAACCTATTTCAATAAAATATTGCAATTCTTAACTTTTTAAAGAACTCTTAATGAATGACCTATGACATATTCCTGTTAAATAAACACATTTTAAATCAACATTATGCTTTTTTCATTGAGGACACGATCATTGAGGACACGATCACTGAGGACACGATCACTGAGGACATGATCATTGAGGACACGATCATTGAGGACACGATCATTGCGGACACGATCATTGAGGACACGATCATTGAGGACACGATCATTGCGGACACGATCATTGCGGACACGATCATTGCGGACACGATCATTGAGGACATGATCATTGAGTGCACGATCAATTAAGGACACGATCATTGAGGGCACGATCATTGAGGGCACGATCATCGAGGACACGATACAATGCACATGCGCATTAAGGTTTAAGCTTTTATTATTTTTGGAAAATAATGTATACTTGGTAAAGTAGATGCAGCCTATAATGGTTATTCATTTAGGAAAGCAGTGGGTGACTTTCAGACGGCTAAAAGACAGGAGATTGTCACACTTTTTTAATTTCACATTCTCAGATCTTTAATCTGAGTGGGAATCTGGGTCATGAGACAGGAGTCAATGTGAGTTTCTCCTAAATCAATGGAGGAGAGGGGGAGAGGGCGGGATGGAGAGAGAGAAATAGAGAGGGAGAGAGAGGGAGAGAGAGAGAGGGGAGAGAGAAAGAGAGAGAGAGAGAGGAGAGAGAGAGAGCGAGAGAGAGCGCGAGAGAGAGAGAGAGAGAGAGTTCCTGAAAGAACTTTAGTAAATCCTGGTCTAAGCAGCAACAATCCCTTTATCAAACGACCAACAGAACAATGAAATCTGTTTCAAACTGTTCAAGCTGAAATCGATCACACCTCTAAACTGTCAGCTCATCTGGCTCTTGACAGAGAAGAGGTGTTATCTGATCAGGAACTGATGGGCTCATGTAGAAAATATATTTTCTTGAGCTAATGCTAGGCTAGTGCCGAAAAATAATAAATATATAAAAATAAAAAATAAATATATATTCCATATATAAAATAATAAATATATAAAAATAAAAAATAAATATATATTCCATATATAAAATAATAAATATATAAAAATAAAAAATAAATATATATTCCATGTATAAAATAATAAATATATAAAAATTAAAAATAAATATATATTCCATGTATAAAATAATAAATATATAAAAATAAAAAATAAATATATATTCCATGTATAAAATAATAAATATATGAAAATAAAAAATAAATATATATTCCATGTATAAAATAATAAATATATAAAAATGAAAAATAAATATATATTCCATATATAAAATGTGTTTCTCGGATCCTGAATTCGGATCGAGTCATCTAATTTTATTTTTATTTTTTTACTTTTACTTTATTTAAGTTGAGAACAAGTTCTTATTTACAACTGTGACCTCACCAAGATAAAGCAAAGCAGTGAGACACATACAACAACACAGAGGTACACATGGAACAAACAAACGTACAGTCAATAATACAATAGAAAAATCTATATGTGTGCAAATGAGGTGAGATTAGGGAGGTAAGGCAATAAATATGCCGTTAGTGGTGAAGTAATTACAATTTAGCAATTAAACACTGGAGTGATAGATGTGCAGAAGATGAGTGTGCAAGTAAAGATACTGGGGTACGAAAGAGCAAAAAAATAACACGTGGATGAGGTAGCTGGATGGGCTATTTACAGATGAGCTATGTACAGGTGCAATGATCTGTGAGCTGCTATGACAGCTGATGCTTTAAAGTTAGTGAGGGAGATATGAGTCTCCAGCTTCAGTGATTTTTGTAATTCCTTCCAGTCAAGCATAAGAAGCTATTATCTGATAGCCTGCACCATCTACACCAGCAGTAAACAAAGGAGCTAGCATAGCAGGCGCAACACAAAACGCAGAAATAAAATATAAAAAATGCATTACCTTTGACAAGCTTCTTTTGTTGGCACTCCAATATGTCCCATAAACATCACAATTGGTCATTTTGTTAGATTAATTCCGTCCATACATATCGAAAATGTCCATTTATAAAGCACGTTTGAACTAGAAAAAAACAGCTTACAAAAACGCAACGTCACAACAAAATATTTCAAAGGTTGCCTATAAACTTTGCCAAAATATTTCAAACTACTTTTGTAATACAGCGTTAGGTATTTTTAAACGTTAATAATCGATCCAATTGTAGACGGGGCAATCTGTATACAATACAGGAAAGAAAAGAAACCAGCACTGCTTTTCACGTTTTGCACAACTCACAAAAGTGTCCCCAGTTCCGAGTTGGCCTACTTCTTCATAGCACAAAGGAATAATAATCAATAATAAATAATCTCAACCATATTCCAAAGACTGGCGACATCCAGTGGAAGCGATAGGAACTGAAAATAGGTTCCTATTAAATATCCAATGGCAAAGACAATATAGGGAGCAGAGGAAAAAAAGGGAAAAAAATCGGAACATTTAGTCCTCAGGGTTTTGGCTGCTACATAAGTTCTGTAATACTCACAGACATGACTCAAACAGTTTTAGAAACTTCAGAGTGTTTTCTATCCAAATATATGAATAATAGGCATATCTTATATTCTTGGCATGAGTAGCAGGAAGTTGAAATTGGGCATGCTATTTATCCAAAAGCTTAGCTTTAAGAGGTTAATCCAGCCACGGTGTCTGATTTCAAAAAGGCTTTACAGCGAAAGCACCACAAACGATTATGTTAGGTCACCACCAAGTCACAGAAAAACACAGCCATTTTTCCAGCCAAAGAGAGGAGTCACAAAATGCAGAAATAGAGATAAAATTAATCACTAACCTTTGATGATCTTCATAAGATGACACTCATAGGACTTAATGTTACACAATACATGTATGTTTTGTTCGATAAAGTGCATATTTATGTCCCAAAACCTGTACATGGAACATTAAATAAACTTCTCCTTAATGCAGATTTAAAAATACTTTATGGAAAAAGAAAACCATGCAATAATCTTAGAGCCCAAAGCAGCTAACAATCCGCCATATTGTGTAGTCAATACTAGTCAGAAATACCATTATAAATATTCACTTACCTTTGATGATCTTCATCAGAATGCACTCCCAGGAATCCCAGTTCCAGAATAAATGTTTGATTTGTTCGATAAAGTTCATAATTTATGTCCAAACACCTCCTTTTGTTAGCGCGTTTAATAAAATTGAAACTCACGAGGCGCGGGCAAGTCCAGCGGAAAGGTCGGACGAAAACTCCAAAAAGTTCCGTTGCAGTCCGTAGAAACATGTCAAACGATGTATAGAATCAATCTTTAGGATGTTTTTATCATAAATCTTCAATAATGTTCCAACCGGAGAATTTCTTTGTCTGTAGAAAAGCAATGGAACACGAGGTCGCTCTCACATCACCGCGCGTCACAAGCCCATGGCTCTCTGCCAGACACCTGACTCATTCCCCTGTCATTCGCCCCCCCTTCACAGTAGAAGCTTCAAACAACGTTCAAAACACGGTTGACATCTAGTGGAAGCCTTAGGAAGTGCAACATGACCAATATCCCACTGTATCTTCAATAGGGGCTGAGTTGAAAAACGACCAACCTCAGATTTCCCACTTCCTAGTTGGATTTTTTTCTCAGGTTTTCGCCTGCCATATGAGTTCTGTTATACTCACAGACATCATTCAAACAGTTTTAGAAACGTCAGAGTGTTTTATATCCAAATCTACTAATAATATAATAATATGCATATATTAGCATCTGGGACTGAGGAGCAGGCCATTTACTCTGGGCAACTTATTCATCCAAGCTACTCAATACTGCCCCCCAGTCACCAAGAAGTTAACCGTTCTCCCTCTCTCCCTCAATTAACCCAAGAATAACCACTTGGAGAAGGAGAGAAGTTGAGGGAAGCAGAAAGATGTGAGGTAGTAATTCAAACAGACTAACAAATGCAAGATTTTGCTCTGCTAGTCTTGTGAATATACCAATTAATCCACCTCACAGACCAGCTTTGAAACAATTGCATAACCAGATACCACACAGTCAAGGCGAAAAGATACGTGGACCTGCGGGAATCACAGCATCAATCCTAGATTTCAAGTTTCTCTTGCAGATGCGACAACTATGTCTGAGCCATCAGAATCACGTAGCCTACAGCAAAGACAAGAGTTGAATAGAAGTAGGAAGCTGAGGAGGAAGAGGATGAAGAAGATGAGGAGAAGAAGGATGAGAAGGAGGGAGACAAGGAGGAGGAGGAGGAAGTAGATGAAGAGAAGGTGGAGGAAGAGGATATAGAAGATGAGGAGAAGAAGGATGAGAAGGAGGGAGACAAGGAGGAGGAGGAAGTAGATGAAGAGAAGGTGGAGGAAGAGGATGAAGAAGATGAGGAGAAGAAGGATGAGAAGGAGGGAGACAAGGAGGAGGAGGAAGTAGATGAAGAGAAGGTGGAGGAAGAGGATGAAGAAGATGAGGAGAAGAAGGATGAGAAGGAGGGAGACAAGGAGGAGGAGGAAATAGATGAAGAGAAGGTGGAGGAAGAGGATGAAGAAGATGAGGAGAAGGATGAGAAGGAGGGAGACAAGGAGGAGGAGGAGGAAGTAGATGAAGAGAAGGTGGAGGAAGAGGATGAAGAAGATGAGGAGAAGAAGGATGAGAAGGAGGGAGACAAGGAGGAGGAGGAAGTAGATGAAGAGAAGGTGGAGGAAGAGGATGAAGAAGATGAGGAGAAGAAGGATGAGAAGGAGGAAGAGAAGGAGGAGGAGGAAGTAGATGAAGAGAAGGTGGAGGAAGAGGATGAAGAAGAATATTAGAACAGTGTCCTGACCTTCGATCTCCTTCTCGTTCCTGAACCAGCGGAGGTTGGCAGCAGGCTTGGAGCCGTGGGTCATACAGGTCAAAGTGATCTCATCTCCTTCGAGGGCAGGCTTGGTCAAACCGTCGATCTCTGGCTTCTCTGGCACCCCTACAGGACCGGGGGTTACACAGGTTAAAACGTGACACAACACACAGGGTTGAAGTCTGTGCATTAGTGCATTCATCTTCAGATAGCTAGGTGGGACAACCACATATCACAGTCATAGTCAGTACATTCCTCTTCAGACAGCTAGGTGGACCAGTCATAGTCAGTACATTCCTATTCAGATAGCTAGGTGGACCAGTCATAGTCAGTACATTCCTCTTCAGATAGCTAGGTGGACCAGTCATAGTCTGTACATTCCTCTTCAGATAGCTAGGTGGACCAGTCATAGTCAGTACATTCCTCTTCAGATAGCTAGGTGGACCAGTCATAGTCAGTACATTCCTCTTCAGATAGCTAGGTGGACCAGTCATAGTCAGTACATTCCTCTTCAGATAGCTAGGTGGACCAGTCATTGTCAGTACATTCCTCTTCAGATAGCTAGGTGGACCAGTCATAGTCAGTACATTCCTCTTCAGATAGCTAGGTGGACCAGTCATAGTCAGTACATTCCTCTTCAGATAGCTAGGTGGACCAGTCATAGTCAGTACATTCCTCTTCAGATAGCAAGTTGGACCAGTCATAGTCAGTACATTCATCTTCAGATAGCTAGGTGGGACAACCACATATCACAGTCATAGTCAGTACATTCATCTTCAGATAGCTAGGTGGACCAGTCATAGTCAGTACATTCATCTTCAGACAGCTAGGTGGACCAGTCATTGTCAGTACATTCCTCTTCAGATAGCTAGGTGGACCAGTCATTGTCAGTACATTCCTCTTCAGATAGCTAGGTGGACCAGTCATTGTCAGTACATTCATCATTGGGAGGGGGGTTGATACTCTTTGAACAAGTAGGGTTTCAGATGTTTTCAGAAGATGTTTTCAGAAGACGGGCAGGGACTCGATAGAAAAGGGTTTTGATTGGGCTGAGCGGGAGCCTATGTATGGCAGAGGTTTTACCATAAACCTGGCCTAGTTCTGCATGAATATGATGTAGCTCAGCTCAGAGTGTGTCGGGGAGGAGGACAGGAAAAACACTGAGATTAACCTGGAACCAACATCTGAAAAGTCCAGGGTAGACAGTGTGAAGGGTGTGTGTCTGTGTGATCCATCATCTGAACAGACGAGGGCGGACAGTGTAAAGGGTATGTGTGTTTGTGATCCGTCTTCTGAACAGACAGGAAGAGGAAGAGGATGGATAGAGCTTTAAAGGGTAGAAGAGAAAGATTAACAGTCATATATCGACGGCTAAACTTTGACTGAGTAATTATGACTATGCAACCCAAACATCCCTCAAGGGTGTGTGTGTCTGAGGCTTCTGTAGAAGTTTGTTTATTATTTAATACCAAAAAACTACATTTTAAGTGAAATATTAGCTTTTGTCTGAAGCCTATAAAAGACAGGAAATTCAAAAGCTAATTTGACCTTTGCACTAACAAGGCCTTTCGCCAGCAACAGCTTAACTACTGCTAGAGAAATGTAAGTGTCAAGATCAATGACAAATTTCCATCCAAAATCACTTCTAGTCTGTCTGTGTCCGATACAGCAGGGTTTTCACAAACTCGGTCCTGGGCCCCTCCCTGGGTCAGTGTTTTGGTATTTTCCCTAGCAGGACCCAGTTTTGGAAACCTTGGGATACAGGGGGTCAGAAGCAGTGCTCTCCTCAGAGATGTGCAGTTTCCTTCAGAAAATATTCATTAGAGGTTGTGCAGATGTTCATATCGTCATACCGTTCTTCTCTCACCCCCAGGATTTATGGTTTTACCGTCTTAATACACAAGGGCGTCTATTACCAGAATGCTAACAACATGGCGGCTGCCAGCTAAATATGCTAAAGAGAGTAAATTAAAATTTAAAAAACTGTAAAGACAGGCAATCCAGCTCATAAAGTAATACAGATATAGGTAGGAGCCATATGTCATTTTTGGTGAGTTGGGACAGTTACAAGCGGATATGAACGAGAGATATTGTGCAAATGAACAAAGTTTTGACGCATGCATGTCTGAAGGAAGAACAGTACTGTCTCTGGAGCAGCATGTCAACACCCTGTGTCTGTGTGGAGTCTGGAGTCTGAAGGAAGAACCGTACTGTCTCTGGAGCAGCATGTCAACACCCTGTGTCTGTCTGGAGTCTGGAGTCTGAAGGAAGAACAGCTCTGGCTCTGGAGCAGCATGTCAACACCCTGTGTCTGTGTGGAGTCTGGAGTCTGAAGGAGGAACAGTACTGTCTCTGGAGCAGCATGTCAACACCCTGTGTCTGTGTGGAGTCTGGAGTCTGAAGGAAGAACAGTACTGTCTCTGGAGCAGCATGTCAACACCCTGTGTCTGTGTGGAGTCTGGAGTCTGAAGGAAGAACAGTACTGTCTCTGGAGCAGCATGTCAACACCCTGTGTCTGTGTGGAGTCTGGAGTCTGAAGGAAGAACAGTACTGGCTCTGGAGCAGCATGTCAACACCCTGTGTCTGTGTGGAGTCTGGAGTCTGAAGGAAGAACCGTACTGTCTCTGGAGCAGCATGTCAACACCCTGTGTCTGTGTGGAGTCTGGAGTCTGAAGGAAGAACAGTACTGGCTCTGGAGCAGCATGTCAACACCCTGTGTCTGTGTGGAGTCTGGAGTCTGAAGGAAGAACAGTACTGGCTCTGGAGCAGCATGTCAACACCCTGTGTCTGTGTGGAGTCTGGAGGAGGAACAGTACTGGCTCTGGAGCAGCATGTCAACACCCTGTGTCTGTGTGGAGTCTGGAGTCTGAAGGAAGAACAGTACTGTCTCTGGAGCAGCATGTCAACACCCTGTGTCTGTGTGGAGTCTGGAGTCTGAAGGAAGAACAGTACTGGCTCTGGAGCAGCATGTCAACACCCTGTGTCTGTGTGGAGTCTGGAGTCTGAAGGAAGAACAGTACTGGCTCTGGGAGCAGCATGTCAACACCCTGTGTCTGTGTGGAGTCTGGAGTCTGAAGGAAGAACAGTACTGGCTCTGGAGCAGCATGTCAACACCAAGTGTCTGTGTGGAGTCTGGAGTCTGAAGGAAGAACAGTACTGGCTCTGGAGCAGCATGTCAACACCCTGTGTCTGTGTGGAGTCTGGAGGAAGAACAGTACTGGCTCTGGAGCAGCATGTCAACACCCTGTGTCTGTGTGGAGTCTGGAGTCTGAAGGAAGAACCGTACTGACTCTGGAGCAGCATGTCAACACCCTGTGTCTGTGTGGAGTCTGGAGTCTGAAGGAAGAACCGTACTGTCTCTGGAGCAGCATGTCAACACCCTGTGTCTGTCTGGAGTCTGGAGTCTGAAGGAGGAACAGTACTGGCTCTGGAGCAGCATGTCAACACCCTGTGTCTGTGTGGAGTCTGGAGTTGTTAGGAAATGGGCCTGCTTGCTCTGCTCAGAGAAGAAGGTGGTGGAACAGACAGTCTGAGCACAGAGAGAAGAAAAAATGCAAGGAAATCAAGATAGCAGCAACAGCTGTAACATAACTCATCCAAAGGGCAGAAAGATAACACAATATGATGCCCCGTCACCGTATTAATTCAGCCACTTATTTAGAAAGCTAAACTTAAGGGTCTGGAGCAGAATTTTCTGTTTTCACACTACAAAGCATAATAGATATTTTTGCTGCGTTTAATGAACGCAGATTTTCTGATTTAAATTTCTGCTCTGCATCAGACACATTTAGGGCTTCAGTTGCACTTCTCCATTCTGATGAGAATTCACCAATAGGAATTCTATCAGCAGACAGCACTCTGATGTGGAGCTACGGTTCTCCATCATTCTATATGCAGACAGCACTCTGATGTGGAGCTACGGTTCTCCATCATTCTACCTGCAGACAGCTCTCTGATGTGGAGCTACTGTTCTCCATCATTCTACCTGCAGACAGCACTCTGATGTGGAGCTACTGTTCTCCATCATTCTATCAGCAGAGACAGCACTCTGAGATGGAGCTACTGTTCTCCATAATTCTACCTGCAGACAGCTCTCTGATGGGGAGCTACTGTTCTCCATCATTCTATCAGCAGACAGCACTCTGATGTGGAGCTACTGTCCTCCATCATTCTATCAGCAGACAGCACTCTGATGTGGAGCTACTGTTCTCCATCATTCTATCAGCAGACAGCACTCTGATGTGGAGCTACTGTTCTCCATCATTCTATCAGCAGACAGCACTCTGATGGGGAGCTACTGTTCTCCATCATTCTATCAGCAGACAGCACTCTGATGCGGAGCTACTGTTCTCCATCATTCTATCAGCAGACAGCACTCTGACTGCGATGGGGCTACTGTTCTCCATCATTTAGGGAATATATTTCTCATTCCCTTGTTCCAAAATTTGGCATATTTATAGAGAAATTACGAGGGGTGGGAGGAACTCAGTTTAACATTTAGCATTGACGGTTCAAACTCTAATTCATTGTCGCATCTATAATGTCCTGTGAATGTGTGTCCATGCGATGCGCTTATGTGTGCTCCAAGGTCAGTCTGAAGCTGATTGATTGACAGGTCTGCTGGTCGATAGTATTGATTGTTTTTGGCCTTGTGTTTCTGGTTCCTCTTGAGAGGGTACTTTCTGCCTTATATTGGCAGTTTGAAGTGACTCAAATCCATTTTTTTTTGCCCCCCCACGATTTGAATGTGTTATTTTTCCTGCCAAAAAATGCAAATAGATACAGATATTTCAAACCACCTTCACACTTGGGTGTCTGAACGGTCAAATCGGATTTATTTGGTTGGTTTGACTTGGCTACTCTGATCACATTGTAGCTAACTGGCTGGGTTATTTGTTTACAAACAAATGAATGTATGTGTTAAAAGGCTAAACAGCTAACTAGCTAGTTGACTGCTGTGGCTAGCTATCTGACTGCTGTGGCTAGCTAGCAAACTGCTGTGGCTAGCTATCTGACTGCTGTGGCTAGCTATCTGACTGCTGTGGCTAGCTATCTGATTGCTGTGGCTAGCTAGTTGATTGCTGTGGCTAGCTAGTTGACAGCTGTGGCTAGCTAGTTGACTGCTGTGGATAGCTACTGCTGTGGCTCCTGACTGCTGTGGCTAGCTAACAGCTGTGGTTAGACAGCTGTGGCTAGCTAGCTGATGTGGCTAGCTACTGACTGCTTGGCTCCATCACTCTATCAGCTAGACAGCACTGCTGATGGCTAGCTAGTTGACTGCTGTGCCTAGCTAGCTAACTGCGGTGGCTATATAGTTGACTGCTGTAGCTAGATAGTTGACTGCTGTGGCTAGCTAGTTGACTGCTGTGGCTAGCTATCTGACTGCTGTGGCTAGATAATTGACTGCTGTGGCTAGCTAGTTGACTGCTGTGGCTAGCTATCTGACTGCTGTGGCTAGATAATTGACTGCTGTGGCTAGCTAGTTGACTGCTGTGGCTAGCTATCTGACTACTGTGGCTACCTAGTTGACTGCTGTGGCTAGCTAGCTAACAGCTGTGGCTAGCTAGCTGACTTCTGTGGCTAGTTAGTTGACTGCTGTGGCTAGCTATCTGACCACTATGGCTAGATAATTGACTGCTGTGACTAGCTAGTTGACTGCTGTGGCTAGCTAGTTGACTTCTGTGGCTAGCTATCGGACTGCTATGGCTAGCAAGTTGACTGCTGCGGCTAGCTATCTGACTGTTGTGGCTAGCTAGCTGACTGCTGTGACATCATTGACTGCTGTGGCTAGCTAGTAGACTGCTGTGGCAGCACTGACTGTTGTGGCTAGCTAGCTGACTGCTGTGCCTATCATTGACTGCTGTGGCTAGCAGACTTCTGTGGCACCTGACTGCTGAGCTACTTAGTTGACAGCTGTGGCTAGCTAGCTGACTGCTGTACTAGATAGTTGACTGCTGGGCTACTGTTGACTCCTGTGGCGAGCTCATTGTGGCGAGCTAGTAGACTGCTGTGGTTAGCTAGTTCTAACTGCTGTGGCTAGCTAGTTGACTGCTGTGGCTAGCTATCTGACTGCTGTGGCTTGATAATTGACTGCTGTGGCTAGCTAGTTGACTGCTGTGGCTAGCTATCTGACTGCTGAGGCTAGCTAGTTGACTGCTGTGGATAGCTAGCTGACTGCTGTGGCTAGCTAGTTGACTGCTGTGGCTAGCTAGCTGACTGCTGTGGCTAGGTATCTGACTGCTGTGGCTAGTTAGTTTACTGATGTGGCTAGCTAGTTGACTGCTGTGGCTAGATAATTGACTGCTGTGGCTAGCTAGCTAACTGCTGTGGCTAGCTACCTGACTGCTGTGGTTAGTTAGTTGACAGCTGATGGGAGCTACTGCTCCACATTCTATCAGCAGACTGCTGTGGCTAGCTGAGTGTGACTGCTGTGGCTCCTAGCTGACTGCTGTGGCAGCAGCAGCAGTTGACTGATGTGCCTAGCTAGTTGACTGCTGTGCCAGCAGACAGCACTCATTCTAACTGCAGGCTATAGCACTGCTGTAGCTAGATAGTTGACTGCTGTGGCTAGCATCATTTCACTGCTGTATATTTCTAGTTGACTTCTGTGGCTAGCTAGTTGACTTCTGTGGCTAGCTATCTGACTGCTGAGGCTAGTTAGTAGACTGCTGTGGTTAGCTAGCTAACTGCTGTGGCTAGCTAGTTGACTGCTGTGGCTAGCTATCTGACTGCTGTGGCTAGATAATTGACTGCTGTGGCTAGATAATTGACTGCTGTGGCTAGCTATCTGACTGCTGAGGCTAGTTGGTTGACAGCTGTGGCTAGCTAGCTGACTGCTGTGGCTACCTAGTTGACTGCTGTGGCTAGCTAGCTAACAGCTGTGGCTAGCTAGTTGACTTCTGTGGCTAGTTAGTTGACTGCTGTGGCTAGCTATCTGACCACTATGGCTAGATAATTGACTGCTGTGACTAGCTAGTTGTCTGCTGTGGCTAGCTAGTTGACTTCTGTGGCTAGCTATCGGACTGCTATGGCTAGCAAGTTGACTGCTGCGGCTAGCTATCTGACTGTTGTGGCTAGCTAGCTGACTGCTGTGACTAGTTAGTTGACTGCTGTGGCAAGCTAGTAGACTGCTGTGGCTAGCTAGCTGACTGTTGTGGCTAGCTAGCTGACTGCTGTGCCTAGCTATCTGACTGCTGAGGCTAGTTAGTTGACTGCTGTGAATCTAGTAGACTGCTGTGGCTAGCTAGCTGACTGTTGTGGCTAGCTCGCTAACTGCTGTGCCTAGCTAGTAGACTGCTGTGGCTTCCTAGTTGACTGCTGTGGCGAGCTAGTAGACTGCTGTGGTTAGCACGCTAACTGCTGTGGCTAGCTAGTTGACTGCTGTGGCTAGCCATCTCACTGCTGTGGCTTGATAATTGACTGCTGTGGCTAGCTAGTTGACTGCTGTGGCTAGCTATCTGACTGCTGAGGCTAGTTAGTTGACAGCTGTGGCTAGCTAGTTGACTAGTGTGGCTAGCTATCTGACTGCTGTGGCTTGATAATTGACCGCTGTGGCTAGCTAGTTGACTGCTGTGGCTAGCTATCTGACTGCTGAGGCTAGCTAGTTGACTGCTGTGGCTCGCTAGTTGACTGCTGTAACTAGATAGTTGACTGCTGTGGCTACCTAGTTGACTGCTGTGGCTAGCTAGTAGACTGCTGTGGCTAGGTAGCTAACTGCTGTGGCTAGCTAGTTGACTTCTGTGGCTAGCTATCGGACTGCTATGGCTAGCAAGTTGACTGCTGTGGCTAGCAATCTGACTGATGTGGCTAGCTAGTTGACTGCTGTGGTTAGCAAGCTGACTGCTGTGGCTAGCTAGCTGACTGCTGTGGCTCGCTAGCTGACTGCTGTTGCTAGCTAGTTGACTGCTGTGGCTAGCTAGCTGACTGTTGTGGCTAGCTAGCTGACTGCTGTGGCTAGTTAGTTGACTGCTGTGGCTAGCTAGTAGACTGCTGTGGCTAGCTAGCTGACTGTTGTGGCTAGCTAGCTGACTGCTGTGGCTAGTTAGTTGACTGCTGTGGCTAGCTATTTGACTTCTGTGGCTAGCTATCTGACTGCTGAGGCTAGTTAGTTGACAGCTGTGGCTAGATGGCTGACTGCTGTAACTAGATAGCTGACTGCTGTGGCTACCTAGTTGACTGCTGTGGCTAGCTAGTAGACTGCTGTGGTTAGCTAGCTAACTGCTGTGGCTAGCTAGTTGACTGCTGTGGCTAGCTATCTGACTGCTGTGGCTCATTAATTGACTGCTGTGGCTAGCTAGTTGACTGCTGTGGCTAGCTATTAGACTGCTGAGGCTAGCTAGCTGACTGCTGAGGCTAGCTAGCTGACTGCTGTGGCTCGCTAGTTGACTGCTGTGGCTAGCTAGTTGACTGCTGTGGCTAGCTAGTAACCTGCTGTGGCTAGATAGTTGACTGCTGTGGCTAGCTAGCTGACTGCTGTGGCTAGCTAGTTGACTGCTTTGGCTAGCTAGTTGACAGCTGTGGCTAGCTAGTAGACTGCTGTGGTTAGCTAGCTAACTGCTGTGGCTAGCTAGTTGACTGCTATGGCTAGCTATCTGACTGCTGTGGCTCGTTAATTGACTGCTGTGGCTAGCTAGTTGACTGCTGTGGCTAGCTATCTGACTGCTGAGGCTACATTACATTTACATTTAAGTCATTTAGCAGACGCTCTTAGCCAGAGCGACTTACAAATTGGTGCATTCACCTTATGACATCCAGTGGAACAGCCACTTTACAATAGTGCATCTAAATATTTTAAGGGGGGGGGGGGGTGAGAAGGATTACTTTATCCTATCCTAGGTATTCCTTAAAGAGGTGGGGGTTTCAGGCCAGAGGTGGATGGGGGCCAGACAGCAGTGCCTGAGCTTGTGGTTGGGTGTAGGGCCTGATCAGAGCCTGGAGGTACTGAGGTGCCGTTCCCCTCACAGCTCCGTAGGCAAGCACCATGGTCTTGTAGTGGATGCGAGCTTCAACTGGAAGCCAGTGGAGAGAGCGGAGGAGCGGGGTGACGTGAGAGAACTTGGGAAGGTTGAACAACAGACGGGCTGCGGCATTCTGGATGAGTTGTAGGGGTTTAATGGCACAGGCAGGGAGCCCAGCCAACAGCGAGTTGCAGTAATCCAGACGGGAGATGACAAGTGCCTGGATTAGGACCTGCGCCGCTTCCTGTGTGAGGCAGGGTCGTACTCTGCGGATGTTGTAGAGCATGAACCTACAGGAACGGGCCACCGCCTTGATGTTAGTTGAGAACGACAGGGTGTTGTCCAGGATCACGCCAAGGTTCTTAGTGCTCTGGGAGGAGGACACAATGGAGTTGTCAACCGTGATGGCGAGATCATGGAACGGGCAGTCCTTCCCGGGAGGAAGAGCAGCTCCGTCTTGCCGAGGTTCAGCTTGAGGTGATGATCCGTCATCCACACTGATATGTCTGCCAGACATGCAGAGATGCGATTCGCCACCTGGTCATCAGAAGGGGAAAGGATTAATTGTGTGTCGTCTGCATAGCAATGATAGGAGAGACCATGTGAGGTTATGACAGAGCCAAGTGACTTGGTGTATAGCGAGAATAGGAGAGGGCCTAGAACAGAGCCCTGGGGACACCAGTGGTGAGAGCGCGTGGTGAGGAGACAGATTCTCGCCACGCCACCTGGTAGGAGCGACCTGTCAGGTAGGACGCAATCCAAGCGTGGGCCGCGCCGGAGATGCCCAACTCGGAGAGGGTGGAGAGGAGGATCTGATGGTTCCACAGGGATGAGTTGATGAGCGAAGGCAGCCGATAGGTCTCCGAAGGATGAGAGCAGAGGAGAGAGAGGGTAGGGCTTTGTTGGCAGTGCGGAGCGCCTTTCATCTGGAGATACAGAGAAGAGGTCAGTCACAGGGTAATGACTAGTCTTGAAACCTGACTGATTTGGACTCAAGAAGGTCATTCTGGAGAGATCGTCGACCTTCTTTTCAAAATGGTTGCTAGTTGACTGCTGTGGCTAGCTATCTGACTTCAAGAGTTTTAGCTATCTGACCGCTGTGGCTAGATAATTGACTGCTTTGACTAGCTAGTTGACTGCTGTGGCTAGCTAGTTGACTTCTGTGGCTAGCTATCGGACTGCTATGGCTAGCAAGTTGACTGCTGTGGCTAGCTATCTGACTGTTGTGGCTAGCTAGCTGACTGCTGTGGCTAGTTAGTTGACTGCTGTGGCTAGCTAGTAGACTGCTGTGGCTAGCTAGCTGACGAGGTACCAGTACTAAACACGAGGTACCAGTACTGAGTCCATGATAACTTGGCTATATACATGAGGTACCAGTACTGAGTCCATGATAACTCGGCTATAAACACGAGGTACCAGTACTGAGTCGATGTGCAGGGGTACGAGGTAATTGATATCCACATATAAATATGAATACAAGTGATGGATGACTAGTGTGGCTAGCTATTTGACTGCTGTGGCTAGATAATTGACTGCTGTGGCTAGCTAGTTGACTGCTGTGGCTAGCTTCTGACTGCTTCTTACCTAATTGATTTGTGTCTGTTCATGGTTGGTTCCAGACTTGTGGCTTCAGTACCACTTGCCGTGCGGTAGCAGAGTTGACTGCACTCTATGACTGACCGCTGTGGCTGGATAATTGACTATTTTAGGGCCTTTCCTGCTAACACCGCATAGTATAGACTTCCTGGATGGCAGGGACTGCTGGGCTAGCAAGTGATGTACTGGGCTGCTATCTGACTGTCTGATATAGAGGTTCTGCTGATGGTAGGTTGACTGCTGGGCCCTAGTGATGCTGGGCTGCTCCTCACTACCAGTCTGAATAGAGGTACCAGGACTGGTCCATGGAGCTGGGCCCCATGAGGTACCAGTACTGAGTCCATGATAACTCGGCTATAAACACGAGGTACCAGTACTGAGTCGATGTGCAGGCCCCAGTGAAGTACTGGGCTATCCACATATGAATACAAGTGATGGATGATAAACAGTAGTGGATGAGTCATAGTGATGCAAAAAGGCTTCACTGCTTTTCTGATATTTAGCAGTCTGTTCATGGATGGTTCCAGACTGGGCCCCAGTGATGCACTGGGCTGTGCGGTACCCTCTGATATAGAGGTTCTGGATGGCTAGGGTGGCTGGGCTTCCCTATTTTTGCACTGGGCCTTTCCTCTAACACCGCATAGTATAGAGGTCCTGGATGGCAGGGAGCTGGGCCCCAGTGATGTACTGGGCTGTCCTCACTACCCTCTGATATAGAGGTCCTGGATGGCAGGGAGCTGGGCCCCAGTGATGTACTGGGCTGTCCTCACTACCCTCTGATATAGAGGTCCCTGGATGGCAGGGAGCTGGGCCCCAGTGATGTACTGGGCTGTCCTCACCACCCTCTGATATAGAGGTTCTGGATGGCAGGGAGCTGGGCCCCAGTGATGCACTGGGCTGTACACACTGCCCTTTGTAGCGCCTCGTGATTGAACGCCAAGCAGTTATCCTTACCAAGCAGTTGCCTTACCAAGCAGTTGCCTTACCAAGCAGTTATCCTTACCAAGCAGTTATCCTTACCAAGCAGTGATGTAGCCAGTCATGGTTTCTGTCAACGGTGTGTTTCATTCTAGAAAACTCCTGATAGCAGACTCTAATCCAGAGTGACTACAATAGCGAGTCATTTATCTTATCCAGAGCGACAAAGCAGGTGAAAAAAAGGAAATTCAAATAACCAAATTCAACCTAGCTAATTTCTGATTTATATGAAATTGTTTGACTACAGAGGTAGCAAAACTGTACTTCAAATCTATGATACTCCCCCACTTAACATACTGCTTGACTAGTTGTGTCACTTCTTCTGCCGAAGTCGTTGCCTCTCCTTGTTCGGGCGGTGCTCGGCGTTCGACGTCACCGGTCTTCTAGCCATCATTGATCCTTTTTTCATTTTCCATTGGTTTTGTCTTGTCTTCCCACACACCTGTTTTCAATCCCATTCATTACCTGTTGTGTATTTAACCCTCTGTTTCCCCTCATGTCTTTGTCAGAGATTGTTTATTGTCAGTGTAGTGTTGTTTGTTGTATAGGTGCGCGTCGGGTCCTCGGACCCATAGTTTGTTTATGTTCTTTTCCTGTTTAGTGTTATGGAGCATGTTACTGGGACATTATTAAAAGACTCCATTTTACACTCCGTTTGACTCTCCTGCGCCTGACTTCCCTGCCACCTATACACATATGCCTGACTAGTTAGGCCCAAGCTTGCTGTACAACATTAAAACCTATTCAGTCTGTCTACAAACAGGCTCTCAAAGTGCTTGATAGGAAGCCCAACAGCCATCATCATTGTCACATCCTCAGACAGCAGCTTTCTTGTGCAATACACTGACGCATGTCTTGTATTCAAGATCCTAAATGGCCTGGCTCCTCCCCCTCCACTCAGTACATTTGTTAAACAGAAAACCCAAACATATGGCAGTAGATCCACAAGGTCTGCCATGAGAGGTGACTGTATGGTGCAGTTCCCTTAAGGAAAAGCACCTTTAGTAAATCCGTTTTCTCTGTGAGAGCTTCCCATGTCTGGAATACACTGCCATCAGACACACATAACTGCACCACATATCACACTTTCACAAAATTCATGAAGACATGGCTAAAGGTCAATCAGATTTGTGAACATGGTCCCTAGCTGTGTGTTGCCGCTTTCCATGTTGTCTGTAGCTTGTGAGGTATGGAAACACTTTGTTGCTTTTATGAAATTTGTCTTGTTGCTTTTTGTTCTATTTTGCTCTGTCTGTATGCAATGTCTTGCTTGTCCTATGTTGCTCTCTGTCTGTCTTGCTTGTTCTATGCTCTGTCTGTATGCTACGTCTTGCTTGTTCTATGTTGCTCTGTCTGTATCTTGCTTGTCTTATGTTGCTCTGTCTGTATGCTTGTTGTTCTATGTTGCTCTGTCTGTATGCTATGTCTTGTCTTGCTTGTCTTATGTTGCTCTGTCTGTATGCTACGTCTTGCTTGTTCTATGTTTGCTTGTTCTATGTTGCTCTGTCTGTATGCTACGTCTTGCTTGTTCTATGTTGCTCTGTCTGTATGCTACGTCTTGCTTGTCCTATGTTGCTATGTCTATGGTGCTATTGTCTATATTGTAATTGTTTTTAATAACCTGCCCAGGGACTGCGGTTGAAAATTAGCCGGCTGGCTAAAACCGGCACTTTTACTGAAACGTTGATTAATGTGCACTGTCCCTGTAAAAACAAAAGAAATAAACTAAACTAAACTAAACTTACAGTTAGTTCATTCATCTTAAGAAACATTAGCTTGGTCCTAGCTTGTTAACCACTAAGAATAAAAGGTTGACGACATCCGCAACTCATTCCCTAAGCCTATTGAGTCCACTGGTCTCATTCACTCAGCCTATTGAGTCCACTGGTCTCATTCACTCAGCCTATTGAGTCACTGGTCTCATTCACACAGCCTGTTGAGTCCACTGGTCTCATTCACTCAGCCTATTGAGTCCACTGGTCTCATTCACTCAGCCTGTTGAGTCCACTGGTCTCATTCACTCAGCCTGTTGAGTCCACTGGTCTCATTCACTCAGCCCACTGGTCTCATTCCTCAGCCTATTGAGTCCACTGGTCTCATTCACTCAGCCTATTGAGTCCACTGGTCTCATTCACTCAGCCTATTGAGTCCACTGGTCTCATTCACTCAGCCTATTGAGTCCACTGGTCTCATTCACTCAGCCTGTTGAGTCCACTGGTCTCATTCACTCAGCCTATTGAGTCCACTGGTCTCATTCACTCAGCCTGTTGAGTCCACTGGTCTCATTCACTCAGCCTGTTGAGTCCACTGGTCTCATTCACTCAGCCTATTGAGTCCACTGGTCTCATTCACTCAGCCTATTGAGTCCACTGGTCTCATTCCCTCAGCCTATGGAGTCCACTGGTCTCATTCACTCAGCCTGTTGAGTCCACTGGTCTCATTCACTCAGCCTGTTGAGTCCACTGGTCTCATTCACTCAGCCTATTGAGTCCACTGGTCTCATTCACTCAGCCTATTGAGTCCACTGGTCTCATTCACTCAGCCTGTTGAGTCCACTGGTCTCATTCACTCAGCCTGTTGAGTCCACTGGTCTCATTCACTCAGCCTGTTGAGTCCACTGGTCTCATTCACTCAGCCTATTGAGTCCACTGGTCTCATTCACTCAGCCTATTGAGTCCACTGGTCTCATTCCCTCAGCCTATGGAGTCCACTGGTCTCATTCACTCAGCCTGTTGAGTCCACTGGTCTCATTCACTCAGCCTGTTGAGTCCACTGGTCTCATTCACTCAGCCTATTGAGTCCACTGGTCTCATTCACTCAGCCTATTGAGTCCACTGGTCTCATTCACTCAGCCTGTTGAGTCCACTGGTCTCATTCACTCAGCCTGTTGAGTCCACTGGTCTCATTCACTCAGCCTGTTGAGTCCACTGGTCTCATTCACTCAGCCTATTGAGTCCACTGGTCTCATTCACTCAGCCTATTGAGTCCACTGGTCTCATTCACTCAGCCTATTGAGTCCACTGGTCTCATTCACTCAGTTTATTGAGTCCACTGGTCTCATTCACTCAGCCTATTGAGTCCACTGGTCTCATTCACTCAGCCTATTTAGTCCACTGGTCTCATTCACTCAGCCTATTGAGTCCACTGGTCTCATTCACTCAGCCTATTGAGTCCACTGGTCTCATTCACTCAGCCTATTGAGTCCACTGGTCTCATTCCCTCAGCCTATGGAGTCCACTGGTCTCATTCCCTCAGCCTATGGAGTCCACTGGTCTCATTCCCTCAGCCTATGGAGTCCACTGGTCTCATTCACTCAGCCTATTGAGTCCACTGGTCTCATTCCCTCAGCCTATTTAGTCCACTGGTCTCATTCACTCAGCCTATGGAGTCCACTGGTCTCATTCCCTCAGCCTATGGAGTCCACTGGTCTCATTCACTCAGCCTATTGAGTCCACTGGTCTCATTCCCTCAGCCTATTTAGTCCACTGGTCTCATTCACTCAGCCTATTTAGTCCACTGGTCTCATTCACTCAGCCTGTTGAGTCCACTGGTCTCATTCACTCAGCCTATTTAGTCCACTGGTCTCATTCCCTCAGCCTATTGAGTCCACTGGTCTCATTCACTCAGCCTATTTAGTCCACTGGTCTCATTCACTCAGCCTGTTGAGTCCACTGGTCTCATTCACTCAGCCTATTTAGTCCACTGGTCTCATTCACTCAGCCTGTTGAGTCCACTGGTCTCATTCACTCTGCCTATTGAGTCCACTGGTCAAATCAAATCAAATCAAATTTTATTTGTCACATACACATGGTTAGCAGATGTTAAATGCGAGTGTAGCGAAATGCTTGTGCTTCTAGTTCCGACAATGCAGTGATAACCAACAAGTAATCTAACTAACAATTCCAAAACTACTGTCTTATACACAGTGTAAGGGGATAAGGAATATGTACATAAGGATATATGAATGAGTGATGGTACAGAGCAGCATACAGTAGATGGTATCGAGTACAGTATATACATATGAGATGAGTGTGTAGACAAAGTAAACAAAGTGGCATAGTTAAAGTGGCTAGTGATACATGTGTTACATAAGGATGCAGTCGATGATGTAGAGTACAGTATATACATATGCATATGAGATGAATAATGTAGGGTAAGTAACATTATATAAGGTAGCATTGTTTAAAGTGGCTAGTGATATATTTACATAATTCCCATCAATTCCCATTATTAAAATGGCTGGAGTTGGGTCAGTGTCAATGACAGTGTGTTGGCAGCAGCCACTCACTGTTAGTGGTGGCTGTTTAACAGTCTGATGGCCTTGAGATAGAAGCTGTTTTTCAGTCTCTCGGTCCCAGCTTTGATGCACCTGTACTGACCTCGCCTTCTGGATGATAGCGGGGTGAACAGAACACCGAATCAGCGTATTCGTCAATATTCCCATCTGACGCAATACGAAACATGTCCCAGTCCACGTGATGGAAGCAGTCTTGGAGTGTAGAGTCAGCTTGGTCTGACCAGCGTTGGACAGACCTCAGCGTGGGAGCCTCTTGTTTTAATTTCTGCCTGTAGGCAGGGATCAGCAAAATGGAGTCGTGGTCAGCTTTTCCGAAAGGGGGCGGGGCAGGGCCTTATATGCGTCGCGGAAGTTAGAGTAACAATGATCCAAGGTTTTACCACCCCTGGTTGCGCAATCGATATGCTGATAAAATTTAGGGAGTCTTGTTTTCAGATTGGCTTTGTTAAAATCCCCAGCTACAATGAATGCAGCCTCCGGATAAATGTTTTCCAGTTTGCAAAGAGTTAAATAAAGTTCGTTCAGAGCCATCGATGTGTCTGCTTGGGGGGGGATATATACGGCTGTGATTATAATCGAAGAGAATTCTCTTGGAAGATAATGCGGTCTACTCATTCACTCAGCCTATTGAGTCCACTGGTCTCATTCACTTAGCCTATTTAGTCCACTGGTCTCATTCACTCAGCCTATTTAGTCCACTGGTCTCATTCACTCAGCCTATTTAGTCCACTGGTCTCATTCACTTAGCCTATTTAGTCCACTGGTCTCATTCACTCAGCCTATTTAGTCCACTGGTCTCATTCACTCAGCCTATTTAGTCCACTGGTCTCATTCACTCAGCCTATTTAGTCCACTGGTCTCATTCACTCAGCCTGTTGAGTCCACTGGTCCCACTCATTCACTCAGCCTATTGAGTCCACTGGTCCCAATCCTTCACTCAGCCTATTTAGTCCCCTGGTCCCACTCATTCACTCAGCCTGTTGAGTCCACTGGTCCCACTCATTCATTCAGCCTATTGAGTCCACTGGTCTCATTCACTCTGCCTATTGAGTCCACTGGTCCCACTCATTCATTCAGCCTATTGAGTCCACTGGTCTCATTCACTCAGCCTATTGAGTCCACTGGTCCCAGTCATTCACTCAGCCTATTGAGTCCACTGGTCCCACTCATTCACTCAGCCTATTGAGTCCCCTGGTCCCACTCATTCATTCAGCCTATTGAGTCCACTGGTCTCATTCATTCAGCCTATGGAGTCCACTGGTCTCATTCATTCAGCCTATTTAGTCCACTGGTCTCATTCACTCAGCCTATGGAGTCCACTGGTCTCATTCATTCAGCCTATGGAGTCCACTGGTCTCATTCATTCAGCCTATTTAGTCCACTGGTCTCATTCATTCAGCCTATTTAGTCCACTGGTCTCATTCACTCAGCCTATTTAGTCCACTGGTCTCATTCACTCAGCCTATTTAGTCCACTGGTCTCATTCACTCAGCCTATTGAGTCCACTGGTCTCATTCATTCAGCCTATGGAGTCCACTGGTCTCATTCATTCAGCCTATTTAGTCCACTGGTCTCATTCACTCAGCCTGTTGAGTCCACTGGTCTCATTCACTCAGCCTATTGAGTCCACTGGTCTCATTCACTCAGCCTATTGAGTCCACTGGTCTCATTCACTCAGCCTATTGAGTCCACTGGTCTCATTCATTCACTCAGCCTATTGAGTCAACTGGTCCCACTCATTCACTCAGCCTATTGAGTCAACTGGTCCCAGTCATTCACTCTGCCTATTGAGTCCACTGGTCCCATTCATTCACTCAGCCTATTGAGTCAACTGGTCCCACTCATTCACTCAGCCTATTGAGTCAACTGGTCCCACTCATTCACTCAGCCTATTGAGTCCACTGGTCCCACTCATTCACTCAGCCTATTGAGTCACCTGGTCCCACTCATTCACTCAGCCTATTGAGTCCCCTGGTCCCACTCATTCACTCAGCCTATTGAGTCTCCTGGTCCCACTTATTCACTCAGCCTATTGAGTCCCCTGGTCCCACTCATTCACTCAGCCTATTGAGTCCCCTGGTCCCACTCATTCACTCAGCCTATTGAGTCCACTGGTCCCACTCATTCACTCAGCCTAAAGAGTCCACTGGTCCCATTCATTCACTCAGCCTATTGAGTCCCCTGGTCCCACTCATTCACTCAGCCTATTGAGTCCCCTGGTCCCACTCATTCACTCAGCCTATTGAGTCCCCTGGTCCCACTCATTCACTCAGCCTATTGAGTCCCCTGGTCCCACTCATTCACTCAGCCTATTGAGTCCCCTGGTCCCACTCATTCACTCAGCCTATTGAGTCCACTGGTCCCACTCATTCACTCAGCCTATTGAGTCCACTGGTCCCACTCATTCACTCAGCCTATTGAGTCCACTGGTCCCACTCATTCACTCAGCCTATTGAGTCCACTGGTCCCACTCATTCACTCTGCCTATTGAGTCCCCTGGTCCCACTCCTTCACTCAGCCTATTGAGTCCACTGGTCCCATTCATTCACTCAGCCTATTGAGTCCACTGGTCCCACTCATTCACTCTGCCTATTGAGTCCCCTGGTCCCACTCATTCACTCTGCCTATTGAGTCCCCTGGTCCCACTCATTCACTCAGCCTATTGAGTCCACTGGTCCCACTCATTCACTCAGCCTATTGAGTCCACTGGTCTCATTCACTCAGCCTATTGAGTCCACTGGTCTCATTCACTCAGCTTATTGAGTCCCCTGGTCCCACTCATTCACTCAGCCTATTGAGTCCACTGGTCCCACTCCTTCACTCAGCCTATTGAGTCCACTGGTCCCACTCATTCACTCAGCCTATTGAGTCCACTGGTCCCAGTCCTTCACTCAGCCTATTGAGTCCACTGGTCCCATTCATTCACTCAGCCTATTGAGTCTACTGGTCCCATTCATTCACTCAGCCTATTGAGTCCACTGGTCCCACTCATTCACTCAGCCTATTGAGTCCACTGGTCCCACTCATTCACTTAGCCTATTGAGTCCACTGGTCCCATTCATTCACTCAGCCTATTGAGTCCACTGGTCCCACTCATTCACTCAGCCTATTGAGTCCACTGGTCCCATTCATTCACTCAGCCTATTGAGTCCACTGGTCCCACTCATTCACTCAGCCTATTGAGTCCACTGGTCTCATTCACTCAGCCTATTGAGTCCACTGGTCCCACTCATTCACTCAGCCTATTGAGTCCACTGGTCCCAGTCATTCACTCAGCCTATTGAGTCAACTGGTCCCACTCATTCACTCAGCCTATTGAGTCAACTGGTCCCACTCATTCACTCAGCCTATTGAGTCCACTGGTCCCACTCATTCACTCAGCCTATTGAGTCCACTGGTCTCATTCACTCAGCCTATTGAGTCCACTGGTCCCATTCATTCACTCAGCCTATTGAGTCCACTGGTCCCAGTCATTCACTCAGCCTATTGAGTCAACTGGTCCCACTCATTCACTCAGCCTATTGAGTCAACTGGTCCCACTCATTCACTCAGCCTATTGAGTCCACTGGTCTCATTCCCTCAGCCTATTGAGTCAACTGGTCCCACTCATTCACTCAGCCTATTGAGTCCCCTGGTCCCACTCATTCACTCAGCCTATTGAGTCCCCTGGTCCCACTCATTCACTCAGCCTATTGAGTCCACTGGTCCCACTCATTCACTCAGCCTATTGAGTCCACTGGTCTCACTCATTCACTCAGCCTATTGAGTCCCCTGGTCCCACTCATTCACTCAGCCTATTGAGTCCACTGGTCCCCCTCCTTCACTCAGCCTATTGAGTCCACTGGTCCCACTCATTCACTCAGCCTATTGAGTCCCCTGGTCCCACTCATTCACTCAGCCTATTGAGTCCCCTGGTCCCACTCATTCACTCTGCCTATTGAGTCCACTGGTCCCACTCATTCACTCAGCCTATTGAGTCCCCTGGTCCCACTCATTCACTCAGCCTATTGAGTCCACTGGTCCCCCTCCTTCACTCAGCCTATTGAGTCCACTGGTCCCATTCATTCACTCAGCCTATTGAGTCCACTGGTCCCACTCATTCACTCAGCCTATTGAGTCCACTGGTCTCACTCATTCACTCAGCCTATTGAGTCCACTGGTCCCAGTCATTCACTCAGCCTATTGAGTCCACTGGTCCCACTCATTCACTCAGCCTATTGAGTCCCCTGGTCCCACTCATTCACTCAGCCTATTGAGTCCACTGGTCCCATTCATTCACTCAGCCTATTGAGTCAACTGGTCCCACTCATTCACTCAGCCTATTGAGTCCACTGGTCCCACTCATTCACTCAGCCTATTGAGTCCACTGGTCTCATTCACTCAGCCTATTGAGTCACCTGGTCCCACTCATTCACTCAGCCTATTGAGTCCACTGGTCCCACTCATTCACTCAGCCTATTGAGTCAACTGGTCCCACTCATTCACTCAGCCTATTGAGTCCCCTGGTCCCACTCATTCACTCAGCCTATTGAGTCCCCTGGTCCCACTCATTCACTCAGCCTATTGAGTCCACTGGTCCCACTCATTCACTCTGCCTATTGAGTCCCCTGGTCCCACTCATTCACTCAGCCTATTGAGTCCCCTGGTCCCACTCATTCACTCAGCCTATTGAGTCCACTGGTCCCACTCATTCACTCAGCCTATTGAGTCCCCTGGTCCCACTCATTCACTCAGCCTATTGAGTCCACTGGTCCCCCTCATTCACTCAGCCTATTGAGTCCCCTGGTCCCACTCATTCACTCAGCCTATTGAGTCCACTGGTCCCACTCCTTCACTCAGCCTATTGAGTCCACTGGTCCCACTCATTCACTCTGCCTATTGAGTCCCCTGGTCCCACTCATTCACTCAGCCTATTGAGTCCCCTGGTCCCACTCATTCACTCAACCTATTGAGTCCACTGGTCTCCCTCATTCACTCAGCCTATTGAGTCCACTGGTCCCCCTCATTCACTCAGCCTATTGAGTCCACTGGTCCCACTCATTCACTCAGCCTATTGAGTCCACTGGTCCCACTCCTTCACTCAGCCTATTGAGTCCCCTGGTCCCACTCATTCACTCAGCCTATTGAGTCCACTGGTCCCACTCATTCACTCAGCCTATTGAGTCCACTGGTCCCACTCCTTCACTCAGCCTATTGAGTCCACTGGTCCCAGTCCTTCACTCAGCCTATTGAGTCAACTGGTCCCAGTCCTTCACTCAGCTTATTGAGTCTCCTGGTCTCATTCGCTCAGCCTATTGAGTACCTCTTTCCCCCCTCTCTCTCCAGAACTACCCTACACCTTTACCTCTTTCTCCCCTCTCTCTCCAGATGATATCCTGTGACTGGTGAGATCTGGCCGCCCGACAACCTGCTCACTCGACCCCACCCCCTCTTCCCACCTCCAGACCAACTCTGAAGACCTTCTCCCATTTCTCACTTCCCTCATCAACTCATCCCTGTCCACTGGCGTCCCCTTTCACTTCAAAATGCTACCCTCCTCAAGAAACTCATCTGACGTCAAAAATTATAGACCTGTATCCCTTCTTTCTTTTCGTTCCAAAACACTTGAGCGTGCTGTCTTTGACCAACCCTCTCATTATCTTTCTCAGAATGATCTTCTTGACCCTAGCCAGTCAGGCTTCAAGACGGGTCATTCAACTAAGACTGATCTTCTCATGTGTCACGGAGGGTCTCCACACTGCCAAAGCTGACTGTCTCCTCTGTTCTCATCCTCCTAGATCCATCTGCTGCCTCCGATACAGTGAACCATCAGATCCTCCTCTCCACCCTCTCAGGGCTGGGAGACTCAGACTCTATCAGATCCTCCTCTCCACCCTCTCAGGGCTGGGAGACTCAGACTCTATCAGATCCTCCTCTCCACCCTCTCAGGGCTGGGCGTCTCAGACTCTATCAGATCCTCCTCTCCACTCTCTCAGGGCTGGGTGTCTCAGGCTCTATCAGATCCTCCTCTCCACCCTCTCAGGGCTCGGTGTCTCAGGCTCTATCAGATCCTCCTCTTCACCCTCTCAGGGCTGGGTGTCTCAGGCTCTATCAGGTCCTCCTCTCCACCCTCTCAGGGCTGGGAGACTCAGACTCTATCAGATCCTCCTCTCCACCCTCTCAGGGCTCGGTGTCTCAGGCTCTATCAGATCCTCCTCTTCACCCTCTCAGGGCTGGGTGTCTCAGGCTCTATCAGGTCCTCCTCTCCACCCTCTCAGGGCTGGGAGACTCAGACTCTATCAGGTCCTCCTCTCCACCCTCTCAGGGCTCGGTGTCTCAGGCTCTTTCAGATCCTCCTCTCCACCCTCTCAGGGCTGGGCGTCTCAGACTCGATCAGATCCTCCTCTCCACCCTCTCAGGGCTGGGTGTCTCAGGCTCTATCAGATCCTCCTCTCCACCCTCTCAGGGCTGGGCGTCTCAGGCTCTATCAGGTCCTCCTCTCCACCCTCTCAGGGCTGGGCATCTCAGGCTCTATCAGGTCCTCCTCTCCACCCTCTCAGGGCTGGGCGTCTCAGGCTCTATCAGGTCCTCCTCTCCACCCTCTCAGGGCTGGGCGTCTCAGGCTCTATCAGGTCCTCCTCTCCACCCTCTCAGGGCTCGGTGTCTCAGGCTCTATCAGATCCTCCTCTTCACCCTCTCAGGGCTGGGTGTCTCAGGCTCTATCAGGTCCTCCTCTCCACCCTCTCAGGGCTGGGAGACTCAGACTCTATCAGGTCCTCCTCTCCACCCTCTCAGGGCTCGGTGTCTCAGGCTCTTTCAGATCCACTTCCTTTGGACTTCACATCTCAGTTGGTCTCCGCTGGTGGATTGGATTGACCGACTGACTACAACCTTTTTGTATTTAATTTGTTTTACTGTGATGGATTATGTAGTTGAAGAAGTATTGAGATGTGATACTCTTTATGGTTGTGGTGGTAAAAGAGTTGACATTTTGTTTGTATGATTGATTGTACGATTGAGACTGGGTTTACGCTACACTTGTATGAATGGACAAACATTGCTTGACTAAGGTCACTTGAGTTCCTTGAACTCCTTTAGGGTTCTCTGAACTCCTTTACCGGGCTGGACTCTTTTAGAAGTACAGGACTTTTCTGGGGGAACCAGAGCTCATTGTTTGTTATATTATTATGTGGGTGTGATCATTTATGTTGCTAATTCAACACATTTGTTTTGAAGTTCTTTCCAATGTTTTAAGGGGTGAAAAGTGTATTTCCATACTGACTTTTACACGAGTCCTTTGTATTGGTGTAGACTTGACAGACCAGACGAGACTCATTCCCTCCCAAACCAAAAGGAGAAATCAATATTACAGTGACCATGGAGAGCTGTCGTTCTCTGCTAACATCAAACCAGTGACTTGCTCCTGCAGGTTCATGCTCTACAACATCTGTAGAGTACAACCCTAACTCACACAGGAAGCGGCACAGCTCTTAATCCACTCGTCATCTCCCGTCTGGGAGATCTGCAACTCGCTGTTGGCTGGGTCCCTCTCTTGTGCCATCAAACCCAAGCAACTTATCCAGAACGATGCAGCCCACCTGGTGTTCAACCTTCCCAAATTCACCCTTCTTACATACACTTCACTAGTTTCCAGTCGAACCTCACATCCACTACAAGACCACGGTGCTTGCCTATGATACAGCAGGAGGAACCCCTACCTCCCTACCTTTAGGACAGTTCCGGCTCAGCCCAGTCCAAGCTCTTCTCTGTCCTGGCACCGCAGTGGTAGAACGAGCTTTCCCTTGAAGCTAGGAGAGCAGAGTCCCTGCCAATCTTCTGAAAACATCTGAAACCTCTTCAAAGATTATGTTAAATAATCCCAGATCATCTCCTCCCCCCCTAAAAAGCTTAAACATGAACTAATACTTGCACTTGTCTCTCTGACTTTGCTGACAGCTACTTTACTCAGGGAAAATATACTATGATATATGGTTGTCCATCTTTTTATATATTTTTTATTTTATTAATCCTTTATTTAACTAGGCAAGTCAGTTAATAACAAAGTCTTATTTACAATGACGGCCTACCTGGGAACAGAACGACAAAAGGCAAAAGACCTGGTCGTATCGGATGGAAACTTAATGATTGTGTTGGAGTGCGCGGCCAGGCAGTCGTGGGTTAACAGGGAGTACAGGAGGGGACTAAGCATGCACCTCTGAGGGGCTCCAGTATTGAGGGTCAGTGTCGAAGACGGGATGTTGCCACCTGGTGGAGGCCCGTGTGCAGTGCAGTGTGCAGTGCAATAGAGATTGCATCATCTGTGGATCTGTTGGGGCGGTATGCAAATTGGAGTGGGTCTAGGGTTTCTGGGATGTTGATTTCAGCCATGACCGACATTTCAAAGCACTTAATGGCTATAGATGTGAGTGCTACGGGGCGATTGTGTTTTAGACAGGTTACTTTGGTGCACAGAGATTATGGTGGTCTGCTTGAAACATCCAGGTATTACAGACTGGGACAGGGAGATGTTGAAAATGTCAGTGAAGACACTTGTCAGCTGGTCAGCACATGCTCTGTGTACGTGTCCTGGTAATCCATCAGCCTTGTGAATGTTGACATGTTTACAGATCTCCCTCATATCAGCTACGGAGAGCGTGATCACACAGTCGTCCGGAACAGCTGGTGCTCTCGTGTATGGTTCAGTGTTGCTTGCCTTGAAGCGAGCATAGAATATATTTACCTCGTCTTGTAGGCTCACATCATTGGGAAGCTCGCGGCTGGGTTTCCTTGTGTAATCTGTGATGCCCTGCCACATCCGACGAGCGTCAGAGCAGGAGTAGTAAGATTCGATCTTAGATGCTTTGCCTGTTTGATCGTTCGTCAGCACAGTTTCTTATAAGCTTTCGTTTTAGTGTCCCACTCCTTTGAAGCAGCATTTCTAGCCTTTAGCTTGGTGCGGATGTTGCATGTAATCCATGGCTTCTGGTTGGGATATGTACGTACGGTCAATGTGGGGACAACATTGTCAATGCACTTATTGATAAGCATTTTACATTACATTTACCAGTGACTTATGTGGTATACTCCTCAATGCCATCGGAAGAATCCCGGAACATGTTCCAGTCTGTGCTATTGAAACAGTCCTGTAGCTTAGCATCGGCTTCATCTGACCACTTTCTTATTGACTGGAGAGGTATTGAGCGAGTCACTGGTACTTCCTGTATGAGTTTTTCCTTGTAAGCAGGAGTCAGGAGGATTTTTTTTTATTACATTTTTTATTTTACCTTTATTTAACTAGGCAAGTCAGTTAAGAATAAATTCTTATTTTCAATGACGGCCTAGGAACAGTGGGTTAACTGCCTTGTTCAGGGGCAGAACGACATATTTGTACTTTGTCAGCTCAGGGGTTTGAACTTGCAACCTTCCGGTTACTAGTCCAAAGCTCTAACTAATAGGCTACCCTGCCACATTCTTGTCAGATTTCTATGAGTAGCGTAAAAGGGATGTAGAGTTGTTTTGCCTCTAGTTGCACATATGGTAAAAATGAGTTAAGACGATTTCAGTTTCCCTGCATTAAAGTCTCCGGCCACTAGGACCACCTTTGGATGGCGGAGTGACTCGTTGAGTGATGTCTTAATGCCAGCATCGGTTTGTGGTGGCAAACAGACAGCTGTGAAAAATAGAGATGAAAACTCTATGAAAACACTGTGTGTGTGTGTGTGTGTGTGTGTGTGTGTGTGTGTGTGTGTGTGTGTGTGTGTGTGTGTGTGTGTGTGTGTGTGTGTGTGTGTGTGTGTGTGTGTGTGTGTGTGTGTGTGTGTGTGTGTGTGTGTGAGTCTGTATTCTCGTGTATATTATGTCCTCACCCAGTACAGTAAGGTAGGCCTTGGCGGTCTTGACAGGCATGGTGAATAGAGAACAGGTGTACATCCCCTCGTCAGCCAGTGTGATCTCACTGATACTAATGGTCAGCTCTGACCACGACGCCCTCACCAGCTCTATGCGGTTATCTCTCAGAGCTAAAGAGAGAAAGACAGAAGGAGAGAGAGAGACAAAGAGAGATAAAGACAGAGGGGGAGGGAGAGAGAGACAAAGAGAGAGAAAACAGATAATTGAATAATGAATATTATCACTAACAATAACAATGTCCACATCTTATTTCACACAATATTTCAACAAATACTGAAAAAAATACTTGTTACAATTATCCATGGGTGGAGCAATTGAGGAGAGAGGAGGAGAGAAGCGAACTAGAGAGGAGAGGACTAGAGAGGAGAGGACTAGAGAGGAGAGTAGAGGACTAGAGAGGAGAGGGCTAGAGGAACAAGAGAGGAGAGGGCTAGAGAGGAGAGGACTAGAGAGGAGAGGGCTAGAGAGGAGAGAAGAGAACTAGAGAGTAGAGAACGAGACAGGAGAGGACTAGAGAGGAGAGGACTAGAGAGGAGAGTAGAGGACTAGAGAGGAGAGGGCTAGAGGAACAGAGAGAGGACTAGAGAGGAGAGGAACAAGAGACTAGAGAGGAGAGGACTAGAGAGGAGACTAGAGAGGACTAGAGAGTAGAGGACTAGAGAGTAGAGGACTAGAGAGGAGAGGACTAGAGACTAGAGAGTAGAGGACTAGAGAGGAGGAGGGCTAGAGGACTAGAGAGAGAGGAGAGGGCTAGAGAGGAGAGGACTAGAGAGTAGAGAGGAGAGACTAGAGGACTAGAGAGGAGAGGACTAGAGAGAGGAGTAGAGGACTAGAGAGGAGAGTAGAGGACTAGAGAGGAGACTAGAGAGAGGACTAGGAGAGGAGAGGACTAGAGAGGAGAGTAGAGGACTAGAGAGAGAGAAGAGGACTAGAGAGAGAGGACTAGACTAGAGAGTAGAGGACTAGAGAGGAGAGAGGACTAGAGAGTAGAGGACTAGAGAGAGAGAGGACTAGAGAGGAGAGTAGAGGACTAGAGAGGAGAGGACTAGAGGACTAGAGAGGAGAGGACTAGAGACTAGAGAGGACTAGAGACTAGAGTAGAGGACTAGAGAGGAGAGGACTAGAGAGGAGAGGACTAGAGAGGAGAGTAGAGGACTAGAGAGGAGAGGACTAGAGAGGAGAGGACTAGAGAGGAGAGGACTAGAGAGGAGAGGACTAGAGAATAGAGGACTAGAGAGGAGAGGACTAGAAATGAGAGGACTAGAGAGGAGAGGACTAGAGAGGAGAGTAAGAGGACTAGAGAGGAGAGGACTAGAGAGTAGACGACTAGAGAGTAGAGGACTAGAGAGTAGAGGACTAGAGACTAGAGAGTAGAGGACTAGAGAGGAGAGTAGAGGACTAGAGAGGAGAGGACTAGAGAGGAGAGTAGAGGACTAGAGAGGAGAGTAGAGGACTAGAGAGGAGAGGACTAGAGAGTAGAGGACTAGAGAATAGAGGACTAGAGAGGAGAGGACTAGAAATGAGAGGACTAGAGAGGAGAGGACTAGAGAGGAGAGTAAGAGGACTAGAGACTAGGAGAGGACTAGAGAGTAGAGGACTAGACTAGAGAGTAGGAGAGACTAGAGAGAGGACTAGAGTAGAGGACTAGAGACTAGAGGAGTAGAGGAGAGGAGACTAGAGAGTAGAGGACTAGAGAGGAGAGGACTAGAGAGGAGAGTAGAGGACTAGAGAGGAGAGTAGAGGACTAGAGAGTAGAGGACTAGAGACTAGAGGACTAGAGAGGAGAGTAGAGGACTAGAGAGAGAGACTACTAGAGAGTAGAGGACTAGAGAGGAGAGGACTAGAGACTAGAGAGAGGACTAGAGACTAGAGGACTAGAGGACTAGAGGACTAGAGAGGACTAGAGACTAGAGAGTAGAGGACTAGAGACTAGAGAGACTAGAGACTAGAGTAGAGGACTAGAGAGAGACTAGAGGACTAGAGAGGAGAGGACTAGAGACTAGAGAGGACTAGAGAGGAGAGTAGAGGACTAGAGAGGAGAGAGTAGAGGACTAGAGAGAGAGGACTAGAGAGTAGAGGACTAGAGAGTAGAGGACTAGAGAGGAGAGACTAGAGGACTAGAGACTAGGAGAGGAGAGGACTAGAGAGTAGAGGACTAGAGAGTAGAGGAGGACTAGAGACTAGAGGACTAGAGACTAGAGAGTAGAGGACTAGAGACTAGAGAGGAGAGGACTAGAGACTAGTAGAGGACTAGAGACTAGAGGACTAGAGACTAGAGAGTAGAGGACTAGAGAGAGGACTAGAGGACTAGAGACTAGAGACTAGAGAGTAGAGGACTAGAGAGTAGAGGACTAGAGACTAGAGAGTAGAGGACTAGAGAGTAGAGGACTAGAGGACTAGAGAGGGACTAGAGAGAAGAGAGGACTAGAGGACTAGAGAGTAGAGGACTAGAGAGGAGAGGACTAGAGGACTAGAGAGTAGAGGACTAGAGAGGAGAGGACTAGAGACTAGAGAGGTGAGGACTAGAGGACTAGAGACTAGAGAGTAGAGGACTAGAGACTAGAGAGTAGAGGACTAGAGAGAGAGTAGAGGACTAGAGAGAGAGTAGAGGACTAGAGACTAGAGAGAGAGGACTAGAGACTAGAGGACTAGAGAGGAGAGGACTAGAGACTAGAGGAGGACTAGAGAGGACTAGAGACTAGAAGACTAGAGACTAGAGAGTAGAGGACTAGAGACTAGAGAGAGGACTAGAGAGTAGAGGACTAGAGAGTAGAGGACTAGAGAGGAGAGGACTAGAGAGTAGAGGACTAGAGACTAGAGACTAGAGGACTAGAGACTAGAGAGGAGAGTAGAGGACTAGAGGACTAGAGAGGAGAGGACTAGAGAGTAGAGGACTAGAGACTAGAGAGTAGAGGACTAGAGACTAGAGACTAGAGAGGAGTAGAGGACTAGAGAGTAGAGGAGAGACTAGAGAGTAGAGGACTAGAGAGGAGAGACTAGAGAGTAGAGGACTAGAGACTAGAGAGGAGAGAGGACTAGAGACTAGAGAGTAGAGGACTAGAGAGTAGAGGACTAGAGACTAGAGAGAGTAGAGGACTAGAGACTAGAGACTAGAGAGGAGAGGACTAGAGACTAGAGAGGAGAGGACTAGAGACTAGAGACTAGAGAGTAGAGGACTAGAGGAGGACTAGAGACTAGAGACTAGAGGACTAGAGACTAGAGAGTAGAGGACTAGAGAGTAGAGGACTAGAGGACTAGAGACTAGAGGAGAGGACTAGAGAGTAGAGGACTAGAGACTAGAGAGAGACTAGAGGACTAGACTAGAGGACTAGAGGACTAGAGAGTAGAGGACTAGAGAGTAGAGGACTAGAGAGTAGAGGACTAGAGACTAGAGAGTAGAGGACTAGAGAGTAGAGGACTAGAGAGGAGACTAGTAGAGGACTAGAGACTAGAGACTAGAGAGTAGAGACTAGAGAGGAGGACTAGAGAGTAGAGGACTAGAGACTAGGAGAGAGGACTAGAGGAGAGTAGAGGACTAGAGAGTAGAGGACTAGAGGAGACTAGAGGACTAGAGACTAGTAGAGGACTAGAGAGAGTAGAGACTACTAGAGACTAGAGGACTAGAGACTAGAGAGTAGAGGACTAGAGACTAGAGGAGAGGACTAGAGACTAGAGGACTAGAGACTAGAGACTAGTAGAGGACTAGAGGACTAGAGAGAGAGGACTAGAGACTAGAGAGAGAGGAGAGGACTAGAGGACTAGAGACTAGAGAGAGAGGACTAGAGACTAGAGAGTAGAGGACTAGAGACTAGAGACTAGAGAGAGGAGACTAGAGAGTAGAGACTAGACTAGAGACTAGAGAGGAGTAGAGGACTAGAGAGTAGAGGACTAGAGAGACTAGAGACTAGAGAGGACTAGAGACTAGAGAGTAGAGGACTAGAGAGTAGAGGACTAGACTAGAGAGGAGAGGACTAGAGAGTAGAGGACTAGAGACTAGAGAGTAGAGGACTAGAGACTAGAGAGTAGAGACTAGACTAGAGAGTAGAGGACTAGAGACTAGAGGACTAGAGAGGAGAGGACTAGAGAGTAGAGGACTAGAGAGGAGAGTAGAGACTAGAGACTAGAGGACTAGAGAGGAGAGAGACTAGAGAGAGGACTAGAGAGGACTAGAGACTAGAGAGGACTAGAGACTAGAGAGTAGAGGACTAGAGAGGAGGACTAGAGAGGACTAGAGGACTAGAGACTAGAGGACTAGAGAGGAGAGGACTAGAGAGTAGAGGACTAGAGAGAGACTTAGAGAGGACTAGAGACTAGAGAGGACTAGAGACTAGAGAGTAGAGGACTAGAGAGTAGACTAGAGAGTAGAGGACTAGAGAGGGAGAGTAGAGGACTAGAGACTAGAGAGGAGGACAGAGAGAGGAGAGAGACTAGAGAGTAGAGGACTAGAGAGAGGACTAGAGACTCGAGACTAGAGACTAGAGAGGAGACTAGAAGTAGAGGACTAGAACTAGAGAGTAGAGACTAGAGAGACTAGAGAGAGGACTAGAGACTAGAGACTAGAGAGTAGAGGACTAGAGACTAGAGAGGAGGACTAGAGAGGAGAGTAGAGGACTAGAGACTAGAGAGTAGAGGAGGACTAGAGACTAGAGACTAGAGGACTAGAGAGAGAGAGAGGACTAGAGACTAGAGAGTAGAGGACTAGAGACTAGAGAGAGGACTAGAGGACTAGAGACTAGAGAGGACTAGAGGACTAGAAATGAGAGGACTAGAGACTAGAGAGTAGAGGACTAGAGTAGAGGACTAGAGAGTAGAGGACTAGAGGACTAGAGAGGAGAGAGACTAGAGAGTAGACTAGAGAGAGAGTAGAGGACTAGAGAGTAGAGGACTAGAGAGTAGAGGACTAGAGACTAGTAGAGGACTAGAGACTAGGAGAGGGCTAGAGAGGACTAGAGAGGAGAGGAGGACTAGAGAGAGAGAGGAGAGGACTAGAGAGGAGAGGACTAGAGACTAGACTAGAGAGGAGAGGACTAGAGAGTAGAGGACTAGAGAGGAGAGGGCTAGAGGACTAGAGAGGACTAGAGAGGGACTAGAGAGGAGAGGACTAGAGAGGAGAGGACTAGAGAGGAGAGACTAGAGAGGACTAGAGGACTAGAGAGGACTAGAGAGGAGAGGACTAGAGAGAGACTAGAGTAGAGGACTAGAGGACTAGAGACTAGAGAGGAGAGTAGAGGACTAGAGAGGAGAGTAGAGGACTAGAGACTAGAGAGTAGAGGACTAGAGAAGGACTAGAGGACTAGAGAGGAGAGGACTAGAAATGAGAGGACTAGAGAGGAGAGGACTAGAGTAAGAGGACTAGAGAGGAGAGGAGAGGACTAGAGAGTAGACTAGACTAGAGAGAGGACTAGAGGAGGACTAGAGACTAGAGAGGAGGACTAGAGAGGAGAGAGAGTAGAGGACTAGAGAGGAGAGGACTAGAGAGGAGAGTAGAGGACTAGAGAGGAGGAGTAGAGGACTAGAGAGACTAGAGGACTAGAGAGGAGAGTAGAGGACTAGAGAGGAGGAACAAGAGAGGAGAGGACTAGAGGACTAGAGAGGAGAGGACTAGAGAGAGGACTAGAGGAGAGGACTAGAGGACTAGAGAGGAAGGACTAGAGGACTAGAGAGGAGAGGACTAGAGAGACTAGAGAGGACTAGTAGAGGACTAGAGAGAGGACTAGAGACTAGAGAGTAGAGACTAGACTAGAGAGTAGAGGACTAGAGACTAGAGAGTAGAGGACTAGAGGACTAGAGAGGAGAGGACTAGAGAGGAGAGGACTAGAGACTAGAGAGGGACTAGAGGACTAGAGGACTAGAGGACTAGAGACTAGAGAGAGAGGAGAGGACTAGAGACTAGAGAGGACTAGAGAGTAGAGGACTAGAGACTAGAGAGTAGAGGACTAGAGGACTAGAGAGGAGAGGACTAGAGGACTAGAGGACTAGAGAGAGACTAGAGAGAACTAGAGAACTAGAAGACTAGAGAGACTAGAGAGTAGAGGACTAGAGAGTAGAGGACTAGAGACTAGAGAGTAGAGGACTAGAGAGAGGACTAGAGGACTAGAGAGTCTAGAGACTAGAGACTAGAGACTAGAGACTAGAGGACTAGAGACTAGAGAGGAGAGGACTAGAGAGTAGAGGACTAGAGACTAGAGAGTAGAGGACTAGAGACTAGAGAGTAGAGGACTAGAGACTAGAGAGTAGAGGACTAGAGACTAGAGAGTAGAGGACTAGAGACTAGAGAGTAGAGGACTAGAGAGAGGACTAGAGACTAGAGAGTAGAGGACTAGAGAGTAGAGGACTAGAGAGTAGAGGACTAGAGACTAGAGAGTAGAGGACTAGAGAGTAGAGGACTAGAGCGTAGAGGACTAGAGACTAGAGAGTAGAGGACTAGAGAGTAGAGGACTAGAGAGTAGAGGACTAGAGCGTAGAGGACTAGAGACTAGAGAGTAGAGGACTAGAGAGTAGAGGACTAGAGAGGAGAGGACTAGAGGAGGACTAGAGACTAGAGAGTAGAGGACTAGAGAGTAGAGGACTAGAGCGTAGAGGACTAGAGACTAGAGAGTAGGAGGACTAGAGAGTAGAGGACTAGAGAGGAGAGGACTAGAGGACTAGACTAGAGGACTAGAGGGACTAGAGAGGAGAGGACTAGAGAGTAGAGGACTAGAGACTAGAGAGGACTAGAGAGGAGAGTAGAGACTAGACTAGAGGACTAGAGAGAGGTAGAGGACTAGAGGAACTAGAGAGGGAGAGGGAGGACTAGAGAGGAGAGGACTAGAGAGGGACTAGAGGACTACTAGGAGACTAGAGACTAGAGTAGAGGACTAGAGAGGACTAGAGTAGAGGACTAGAGACTAGACTAGAGGACTTAACAGAGAGGAGAGGACTAGAGACTAGAGAGAAGGAGAGGACTAGAGAAGAGGACTAGAGAGGAGAGGACTAGAGAGAGGAGAGGACTAGAGAGGAGAGTAGAGGACTAGAGAGGAGAGGACTAGAGACTAGAGAGAGGACTAGAGGACTAGAGACTAGAGAGAGACTAGAGGACTAGAGACTAGAGAGACTAGAGGACTAGAGAGTAGAGGACTAGAGAGGAGAGGACTAGAGAGTAGAGGACTAGAGAGAGGACTAGAGACTAGAGAGGAGGACTAGAGAGTAGAGGACTAGAGACTAGAGGAGAGGACTAGAGAGAGAGACTAGAGGACTAGAGACTAGAGAGAGAGGACTAGAGAGTAGAGGACTAGAGACTAGAGACTAGAGAGAGAGTAGAGGACTAGACTAGAGAGAGACTAGAGAGTAGAGGACTAGAGACTAGAGAGTAGAGGACTAGAGAGAGAGAGAGGACTAGAGACTAGAGAGAGAGGAGAGAGGACTAGAGGACTAGAGACTAGAGAGTAGGAGGACTAGAGTAGAGGACTAGAGGACTAGAGAGTAGAGAGTAGAGAGTAGAGGACTAGAGACTAGAGAGACTAGAGGACTAGTAGAGACTAGAGAGGAGAGGACTAGAGGACTAGAGACTAGAGAGAGAGACTAGACTAGAGGACTAGAGAGTAGAGGACTAGACTAGGACTAGAGAGGAGAGGACTAGAGACTAGAGGACTAGGACTAGAGAGTAGAGGACTAGAGACTAGAGGACTAGAGAGAGGAGAGGACTAGAGAGGAGAGGGACTAGAGAGGGAGACTAGAGAGGACTAGAGGACTAGAGAGAAGACTAGAGGAGGACTAGAGAGAGGACTAGAGGACTAGAGAGTAGAGGACTAGAGAGAGGAGAGGACTAGAGACAAGAGGACTAGAGGACTAGAGACTAGAGGAGTAGAGGACTAGAGACTAGAGAGGAGAGGAGACTAGAGAGGGACTAGAGGACTAGAGAGTAGAGGACTAGAGACTAGAGACTACTAGAGACTAGAGAGAGGACTAGTAGAGGACTAGAGAGTAGAGGACTAGAGACTAGAGAGGACTAGAGAGAGGACTAGAGACTAGTAGAGGACTAGAGACTAGGAGAGTAGAGGACTAGAGACTAGAGAGTAGAGGACTAGAGACTAGAGACTAGAGAGGACTAGAGACTAGGAGAGGACTAGAGACTAGAGAGTAGAGACTATAGAGGACTAGAGAGGAGAGGACTAGAGAGTAGAGGACTAGAGAGGAGAGGGACTAGAGACTAGAGGACTAGAGAGGACTAGACTAGAGAGTAGAGGACTAGAGAGTAGAGGACTAGAGAGAGGACTAGAGGACTAGAGACTAGAGACTAGAGGACTAGAGGACTAGAGACTAGAGACTAGAGACTAGAGGACTAGAGACTAGAGAGAGGACTAGAGACTAGAGAGAGTAGAGGACTAGAGAGGAGAGGACTAGAGGAGGACTAGAGAGTAGAGGACTAGAGAGAGGACTAGAGGACTAGAGAGAGGACTAGAGACTAGAGGACTAGAGAGGAGAGGACTAGAGACTAGGAGGACTAGAGACTAGAGAGAGAGTAGAGGACTAGAGAGGACTAGAGAGGACTAGAGAGTAGAGGACTAGAGACTAGAGGACTAGAGACTAGTAGAGGACTAGAGAGAGGGACTAGAGGGACTAGAGAGTAGAGGACTAGAGACTAGAGAGAGAGGACTAGAGAGTAGAGGACTAGAGACTAGAGACTAGAGGACTAGAGACTAGAGAGGAGAGGACTAGAGAGGAGAGTAGAGGACTAGAGAGTAGAGGACTAGAGACTAGAGAGTAGAGGACTAGAGAGTAGAGGACTAGAGAGGAGAGTAGAAGACTAGAGAGGAGAGTAGAGGACTAGAGCGTAGAGGACTAGAGACTAGAGAGTAGAGGACTAGAGAGTAGAGGACTAGAGAGTCGAGGACTAGAGACTAGAGACTAGAGGACTAGAGACTAGAGAGGAGAGGACTAGAGAGTAGAGGACTAGAGACTAGAGAGTAGAGGACTAGAGACTAGAGAGTAGAGGACTAGAGACTAGAGAGTAGAGGACTAGAGACTAGAGAGTAGAGGACTAGAGACTAGAGAGTAGAGGACTAGAGAGTAGAGGACTAGAGAGTAGAGGACTAGAGGAGAGTAGAGGACTAGAGACTAGAGTAGAGGACTAGAGAGTAGAGGACTAGAGGAGAGAGACTAGAGAGAGGACTAGAGACTAGAGTAGAGGACTAGACTAGAGAGTAGAGGACTAGAGAGAGGACTAGAGAGGACTAGAGAGGAGAGGAGGACTAGAGACTAGAGTAGAGGACTAGAGAGAGAGAGACTAGAGACTAGAGAGAGGACTAGAGACTAGAGAGAGGACTAGAGACTAGAGAGTAGAGGACTAGAGAGAGAGTAGAGGACTAGAGACTAGAGAGTAGAGAGGACTAGAGAGAGAGGACTAGAGACTAGAGAGAGGACTAGAGAGTAGAGGACTAGAGAGGAGGACTAGAGACTAGAGACTAGAGACTAGAGAGTAGAGGACTAGAGTAGAGGAGACTAGAGTAGAGGACTAGGGAGGACTAGAGGAGAGGACTAGAGACTAGAGACTAGAGAGGAGAGTAGAGGACTAGAGACTAGAGGACTAGTAGAGGACTAGAGACTAGAGACTAGAGTAGAGGACTAGAGAGTAGAGGACTAGAGAGGAGAGACTAGAGACTAGAGGACTAGAGACTAGGGTAGAGGACTAGAGGACTAGAGACTAGAGAGTAGAGGACTAGAGAGTAGAGGACTAGAGACTAGAGGACTAGAGAGTAGAGGACTAGAGACTAGAGGACTAGAGACTAGGACTAGAGAGTAGAGGACTAGAGAGGACTAGAGAGGGAGAGGGACTAGAGACTAGAGTAGAGGACTAGAGACTAGAGTAGAGGACTAGAGACTAGAGAGTAGAGGACTAGAGACTAGAGAGTAGAGGACTAGAGAGTAGAGGACTAGAGACTAGAGAGTAGAGACTAGAGAGTAGAGGACTAGAGACTAGAGGACTAGAGACTAGAGGAGGACTAGAGAGTAGAGGACTAGAGACTAGAGTAGAGGACTAGAGAGTAGAGGACTAGAGAGTAGAGGGACTAGAGACTAGAGAGGAGAGGACTAGAGAGGACTAGAGGAGAGGACTAGAGAGGACTAGAGACTAGAGAGAGGACTAGAGACTAGAGTAGAGGACTAGAGACTAGAGAGAGGACTAGAGAATAGTAGAGGACTAGAGAGGAGAGTAGAGACTAGAGAGGAGAGGACTAGAGACTAGAGGACTAGAGAGGACTAGAGAGACTAGAGAGACTAGAGAGTAGAGGACTAGAGAGAGACTAGTAGAGGACTAGAGACTAGAGGGACTAGAGGACTAGAGAGTAGAGGACTAGAGAGTGAGGACTAGAGACTAGACTAGAGAGTAGAGGACTAGAGCGTAGAGGACTAGAGACTAGAGAGTAGAGGACTAGAGACTAGAGAGGAGAGGACTAGAGGACTAGAGACTAGAGAGTAGAGGACTAGAGACTGAAGTAGAGGACTAGAGAGGAAGGACTAGAGGACTAGAGAGGAGAGGACTAGAGACTAGAGACTAGACTAGAGAGAGGACTAGAGACTAGAAAGTAGAGGACTAGAGAGTAGAGGACTAGAGACTAGAGAGGAGAGGACTAGAGACTAGAGAGGAGAGAGGACTAGAGACTAGAGGACTAGAGAGAGAGGACTAGAGACTAGACTAGGACTAGAGGACTAGAGGACTAGAGACTAGAGAGTAGAGGACTAGAGAGTAGAGGACTAGAGGACTAGAGAGACTAGAGACTAGAGACTAGAGACTAGAGAGTAGAGACTAGGTAGAGGACTAGAGACTAGAGGACTAGAGGAAAGTAGAGGACTAGAGACTAGAAGAGAGGACTAGAGACTAGAGAGGAGGACTAGAGACTAGAGAGACTAGAGGACTAGAGACTAGAGAGAGGACTAGAGAGTAGAGAGAGAGAGTAGAGGACTAGAGACTAGAGAGAGGACTAGAGACTAGAGAGTAGAGGGACTAGAGAGGAGAGGACTAGAGACTAGAGTAGAGGACTAGAGACTAGAGAGTAGGACTAGAGAGTAGAGGACTAGAGAGTAGAGGACTAGAGACTAGAGAGTAGAGGACTAGAGAGGACTAGAGGTAGAGGACTAGAGAGGAGAGAGACTAGAGAGGAGACTAGAGAGGACTAGAGAGGAGACTAGAGACTAGAGAGTAGAGGACTAGAGAGTAGAGGAGGAGAGAGGAGTAGAGGACTAGAGAGTAGAGGACTAGAGAGAGGACTAGAGAGGACTAGAGAGAGGACTAGAGACTAGAGAGTAGAGGACTAGAGACTAGTAGAGGACTAGAGACTAGAGAGTAGAGGACTAGAGAGAGGACTAGAGAGACTAGAGAGGAGGACTAGAAGACTAAAAGTAGGACTAG
Source organism: Oncorhynchus keta (assembly GCF_023373465.1). Taxonomy (NCBI): domain Eukaryota; kingdom Metazoa; phylum Chordata; class Actinopteri; order Salmoniformes; family Salmonidae; genus Oncorhynchus; species Oncorhynchus keta. Next base: position 2,638 of record NW_026290858.1, on the reverse strand, counting down.
AGAGAGGACTAGAGACTAGACTAGAGAGGAGAGGACTAGAGGACTAGAGACTAGAGAGGACTAGAGACTAGAGACTAGAGGTAGAGACTAGAGTAGAGGACTAGATAGAGGACTAGAGAGGAGAGGAGAGACTAGAGGACTAGAGAGAGTAGAGGACTAGAGGAGAGAGAGAGGACTAGAGAGTAGAGGACTAGAGAGTAGAGGACTAGAGACTAGAGAGAGGACTAGAGAGGAGAGGACTAGAGAGTAGAGGACTAGAGAGAGGACTAGAGAGGACTAGAGGACTAGAGACTAGAGGACTAGAGAGGAGAGGGACTAGAGGAGAGGACTAGAGGACTAGAGAGGACTAGAGGACTAGAGAGGAGAGTAGAGGACTAGAGACTAGAGAGAGGACTAGAGAGGAGGACTAGAGAGGAGGAGTAGAGGACTAGAGAGGAGAGGACTAGAGAGTAGAGGACTAGAGACTAGAGGACTAGAGGACTAGAGGACTAGAGACTAGAGTAGAGGACTAGAGAACTAGAGAGTAGAGGACTAGAGAGGACTAGAGAACTAGAGGACTAGAGAGGAGTAGGACTAGAGACTAGAGTAGAGGACTAGAGAGGAGAGGACTAGAGTAGAGGACTAGAGAGGAGAGGACTAGAGACTAGAGGAGTAGAGGACTAGAGCGTAGAGAGACTAGAGTAGAGGACTAGAGAGGAGAGGACTAGAGAGTAGAGGACTAGAGAGGAGAGGACTAGAGGACTAGAGTAGAGGACTAGAGGACTAGAGGACTAGAGGACTAGAGAGGAGTAGAGGACTAGAGGAGAGGACTAGAGAGACTAGAGAGGAGAGGACTAGAGTAGAGGACTAGAGACTAGAGAGTAGAGGACTAGAGAGGAGAGGACTAGAGGACTAGAGAGGAGAGGACTAGAGACTAGAGTAGAGGACTAGAGACTAGAGAGTAGAGGACTAGAGACTAGAGAGGAGAGGACTAGAGAGGAGAGGACTAGAGGGACTAGAGGACTAGAGGACTAGAGAGGACTAGGACTAGAGAGAGACTAGAGGACTAGAGAGGACTAGTAGAGGAGAGTAGAGGACTAGAGAGAGGACTAGAGAGGACTAGAGAGAGAGGACTAGAGTAGAGGACTAGAGAGACTAGAGAGGAGGGACTAGAGGACTAGAGAGGAGGGACTAGAGAGGACTAGAGGACTAGAGAGGAGGGACTAGAGAGGAGAGGACTAGAGAGGAGAGGACTAGAGAGGACTAGAGAGACTAGAGAGAGACTAGAGGACTAGAGAGGAGAGGACTAGAGGACTAGAGAGGAGAGGACTAGAGAGGAGGACTAGAGGACAGAGTAGAGGACTAGAGAGGAGAGACTAGAGGACTAGAGAGTAGAGGACTAGAGGACTAGAGTAGAGGACTAGAGAGGAGAGTAGAGGACTAGAGAGGAGAGGACTAGAGACTAGAGGACTAGAGAGAGGACTAGACTAGAGACTAGAAGGAGAGGACTAGAGGACTAGAGTAGAGGACTAGAGACTAGAGACTAGAGGACTAGAGTAGAGGACTAGAGGTAGAGGACTAGAGACTAGAGGACTAGAGAGGAGACTAGATAACTAGAGAGAGAGGACTAGAGACTAGAGAGTAGAGGACTAGAGTAGAGGACTAGAGCGTAGAGGACTAGAGACTAGAGTAGGACTGGAGTAGAGGGACTAGAGAGGAGAGGACTAGAGAGTAGAGGACTAGAGACTAGGAGAGAGGACTAGAGGAAATTGGACTAAGTAGAGGACTAGAAATGAGAGTAGAGGACTAGAGAGGAGAGGACTAGAGGTAGACTAGAGAGTAGAGGACTAGAGAGTAGAGGACTAGAGACTAGAGGACTAGAGGACTAGAGACTAGAGAAAGGACTAGAGAGGAGAGGACTAGAGAGGAGAGGAGACTAGAGGAGGACTAGAGAGGAGAGTAGAGGACTAGAGAGGAGAGACTAGCTAGAGAGTAGAGAGTAGAGGACTAGAGACTAGGTAGAGGACTAGAAACTAGAGTAGAGGACTAGAAGTAGAGAGGACTAGAGTAGAGGACTAGAGAGGACTAGAGACGTAGAGGACTAGAAGTACTAGAAAGAGGACTAGAGACTAGAGTAGAGGACTAGAGACTAGAGGGACTAGAGGACTAGAGACTAGAGGACTAGTAGACTAGAGGGAGAGGACTAGAGACTAGAGTAGAGGACTAGAGACTAGAGAAGAGGACTAGAGAGAGGACTAGAGAGGAGGACTAGAGAGGAGAGGACTAGAGGACTAGAGGACTAGAGACTAGAGAGTAGAGGACTAGAGAGGACTAGAGGACTAGACTAGAGACTAGAGTAGAGGACTAGAGAGGAGAGGAGTAAGGACTAGAAGTAGAGGACTAGACTAGAGAGTAGAGGACTAGAGAGGGAGAGGACTAGAGAGGAGAGTAGAGGACTAGAGAGTAGAGGACTAGAGAGGGACTAGAGAGGAGGACTAGAGTAGAGGACTAGAGACTAGAGTAGAGGACTAGAGAGGAGAGGACTAGAGACTAGTAGAGGACTAGAGACTAGAGTAGAGGACTAGAGAGGAGGACTAGAAGACGTAGAGGACTAGAGACTAGAGAGTAGAGGACTAGGAGAGGACTAGAGAGGAGAGTA
>NW_026290857.1:395000-402500 GCF_023373465.1 Oncorhynchus keta | reverse complement strand
CCCTCCTGGCTGCTTTTCCACAGTCACTCACCCTCCCCTCCTGGCTGCTTTTCCACAGTCACTCACCCTCCCCTCCTGGCTGCTTTTCTACAGTCACTCACCCTCCCCTCCTGGCTGCTTTTCTACAGTCACTCACCCTCCCCTCCTGGCTGCTTTTCCACAGTCACTCACCCTCCCCTCCTGGCTGCTTTTCTACAGTCACTCACCCTCCCCTCCTGGCTGCTTTTCTACAGTCACTCACCCTCCCCTCCTGGCTGCTTTTCTACAGTCACTCACCCTCCCCTCCTGGCTGCTTTTCCACAGTCACTCACCCTCCCCTCCTGGCTGCTTTTCTACAGTCACTCACCCTCCCCTCCTGGCTGCTTTTCCACAGTCACTCACCCTCCCCTCCTGGCTGCTTTTCCACAGTCACTCACCCTCCCCTCCTGGCTGCTTTTCTACAGTCACTCACCCTCCCCTCCTGGCTGCTTTTCAAAGCAGGAATATAAAACCAGTCAAATAATCACATTCAGCAAAAGCCCTTTAACTGCCGTGACGACCTGCAGTTGGAGAAGAGAGGGAGAAAAGGAGAAGAGAGGGAAGGGGGAGGAGGAATGCCCTACCACCACAATATAACATCATGTCTTTCTTCCTGGGCCAGGAAAAAGACGTTAACCACAATTCTCAGTTACAGCTTTTCTGGAAGTAACTTTGATTCAGAGGTATCTGGTAACAGAACTGAAACTGGGAAAATAAACGTTGTGAGCGACCGGCGGGCAGAGAGGCTGTGCTGCAGGCATAGAGAGAGAATGTAGTGTACACTACATTCAACATATAAGATCCATAGCATGTAGTGTACACTACATTCAACATGTAAGATCCATAGCATGTAGTGTACACTATATTCAACATATAAGATCCATAGCATGTAGTGTACACTACATTCAACATATAAGATCCATAGCATGTTGTGTACACTACATTCAACATGTAAGATCCATAGCATGTAGTGTACACTACATTCAACATGTAAGATCCATATCATGTAGTGTACACTACATTCAACATGTAAGATCCATAGCATGTAGTGTACACTACATTCAACATGTAAGATCCATAGCATGTAGTGTACACTACATTCAACATGTAAGATCCATAGCATGTAGTGTACACTACATTCAACATGTAAGATCCATAGCATGTAGTGTACACTACATTCAACATGTAAGATCCATAGCATGTAGTGTACACTACATTCAACATGTAAGATCCATAGCATGTAGTGTACACTACATTCAACATGTAAGATCCATAGCATGTAGTGTACACTACATTCAACATGTAAGATCCATAGCATGTAGTGTACACTACATTCAACATGTAAGATCCATAGCATGTAGTGTACACTACATTCAACATATAAGATCCATAGCATGTAGTGTACACTACATTCCTCATATAAGATCCATAGCATGTAGTGTACACTACATTCAACATGTAAGATCCATAGCATGTAGTGTACACTACATTCAACATGTAAGATCCATAGCATGTAGTGTACACTACATTCAACATATAAGATCCATAGCATGTAGTGTACACTACATTCCTCATATAAGATCCATAGCATGTAGTGTACACTACATTCCTCATATAATATCCATAGCATGTAGTGTACACTACATTCCTCATATAAGATCCATAGCATGTAGTGTACACTACATTCCTCATATAATATCCATAGCATGTAGTGTACACTACATTCCTCATATAAGATCCATAGCATGTAGTGTACACTACATTCCTCATATAAGATCTATAGCATGTAGTGTACACTACATTCCTCATATAAGATCCATAGCATGTAGTGTACACTACATTCCTCATATAAGATCCATAGGAAGATGTAAAAAAGACTAGTGTCTAACTCACATCCAGGCTGATGCGTTTCTTCCCAGAGGCTTTGCCTGCGTCCCCTCCTCTCAGTAGCTGCCTGTCTGGCCCTGGGTCTGTGTGGGGGGACTGCAGGTAACTGTCACAGCCCTCAGTAGCCTTCTCTGGAGGGAGATCCACTGGCACAACACAACAACACACATCTTCATCTTTATTCAGATCCCCATTAGCTGACGCCATGACGACAGCTAGTCTTCCTGAACCCAACAACACAGAGACATAACAGACATGATGACAGCTAGTCTTCCTGAACCCAACAACACAGAGACATAACAGACATGATGACAGCTAGTCTTCCTGAACCCAACAACACAGAGACATAACAGACATGATGACAGCTAGTCTTCCTGAACCCAACAACACAGAGACATAACAGACATGATGACAGCTAGTCTTCCTGAACCCAACAACACAGAGACATAACAGACATGATGACAGCTAGTCTTCCTGGGGTCATGACCCCAACAACACAGAGACATAACAGACATGATGACAGCTAGTCTTCCTGGGGTCATGACCCCAACAACACAGAGACATAACAGACATGATGACAGCTAGTCTTCCTGGGGTCATGAACCCAACAACACAGAGACATAACAGACATGATGACAGCTAGTCTTCCTGGGGTCATGAACCCAACAACACAGAGACATAACAGACATGATGACAGCTAGTCTTCCTGGGGACATCAGACATGAACATAACAGACATGATGACAGCTAGTCTTCCTGGGGTCACACCCCAACAACACAGAGACATAACAGACATGATGACAGCTAGTCTTCCTGGGGTCATGAACCCAACAACACAGAGACATAACAGACATGATGACAGCTAGTCTTCCTGGGGTCATGAACCCAACAACACAGAGACATAACAGACATGATGACAGCTAGTCTTCCTGGGGTCATGAACCCAACAACACAGAGACATAACAGACATGATGACAGCTAGTCTTCCTGGGGTCATGAACCCAACAACACAGAGACATAACAGACATGATGACAGCTAGTCTTCCTGGGGTCATGAACCCAACAACACAGAGACATAACAGACATGATGACAGCTAGTCTTCCTGGGGTCATGAACCCAACAACACAGAGACATAACAGACATGATGACAGCTAGTCTTCCTGGGGACATCAGCTAGTCTTCCTGGGGTGAGACATAACAGACATGATGACAGCTAGTCTTCCTGGGGTCATGAACCCAACAACACAGAGACATAACAGACATGATGACAGCTAGTCTTCCTGAGGGACATGATGACAGCTAGTCCCAACCCAACAACACAGAGACATAACAGACATGATGACAGCTAGTCTTCCTGGGGTCATGAACCCAACAACACAGAGACATAACAGACATGATGACAGCTAGTCTTCCTGGGGTCATGAACCCAACAACACAGAGACATAACAGACATGATGACAGCTAGTCTTCCTGGGGTCATGAACCCAACAACACAGAGACATGATGACAGCTAGTCTTCCTGGGGTCCTGAACCCAACAGACATGACAGCTAGTCTTCCTGGGGTCATAACCCAACAACACAGAGACATAACAGACATGATGACAGCTAGTCTTCCTGGGGTCATGAACAAACAACACAGAGACATAACAGACATGATGACAGCTAGTCTTCCTGGGGTCATGAACCCAACAACACAGAGACATAACAGACATGATGACAGCTAGTCTTCCTGGGGTCATGAACCCAACAACACAGAGACATAACAGACATGATGACAGCTAGTCTTCCTGGGGTCATGAACCCAACAACACAGAGACATAACAGACATGATGACAGCTAGTCTTCCTGGGGTCATGAACCCAACAACACAGAGACATAACAGACATGATGACAGCTAGTCTTCCTGGGGTCATGAACCCAACAACACAGAGACATAACAGACATGATGACAGCTAGTCTTCCTGGGGTCATGAACCCAACAACACAGAGACATAACAGACATGATGACAGCTAGTCTTCCTGGGGTCATGAACCCAACAACACAGAGACATAACAGACATGATGACAGCTAGTCTTCCTGGGGTCATGAACCCAACAACACAGAGACATAACAGACATGATGACAGCTAGTCTTCCTGGGGTCATGAACCCAACAACACAGAGACATAACAGACATGATGACAGCTAGTCTTCCTGGGGTCATGAACCCAACAACACAGAGACATAACAGACATGATGACAGCTAGTCTTCCTGGGGTCATGAACCCAACAACACAGAGACATAACAGACATGATGACAGCTAGTCTTCCTGGGGTCCTAAACACAACAACACAGAGACATAACAGACATGATGACAGCTAGTCTTCCTGGGGTCATGAACCCAACAACACAGAGACATAACAGACATGATGACAGCTAGTCTTCCTGGGGTCATGAACCCAACAACACAGAGACATAACAGACATGATGACAGCTAGTCTTCCTGGGGTCATGAACCCAACAACACAGAGACATAACAGACATGATGACAGCTAGTCTTCCTGAACCCAACAACACAGAGACATAACAGACATGATGACAGCTAGTCTTCCTGGGGTCATGAACCCAACAACACAGAGACATAACAGACATGATGACAGCTAGTCTTCCTGGGGTCATGAACCCAACAACACAGAGACATAACAGACATGATGACAGCTAGTCTTCCTGGGGTCCTAAACACAACAACACAGAGACATAACAGACATGATGACAGCTAGTCTTCCTGGGGTCATGAACCCAACAACACAGAGACATAACAGACATGATGACAGCTAGTCTTCCTGGGGTCATGAACCCAACAACACAGAGACATAACAGACATGATGACAGCTAGTCTTCCTGGGGTCATGAACCCAACAACACAGAGACATAACAGACATGATGACAGCTAGTCTTCCTGGGGTCATGAACCCAACAACACAGAGACATAACAGACATGATGACAGCTAGTCTTCCTGGGGTCATGAACCCAACAACACAGAGACATAACAGACATGATGACAGCTAGTCTTCCTGAACCCAACAACACAGAGACATAACAGACATGATGACAGCTAGTCTTCCTGGGGTCATGAACCCAACAACACAGAGACATAACAGACATGATGACAGCTAGTCTTCCTGGGGTCATGAACCCAACAACACAGAGACATAACAGACATGATGACAGCTAGTCTTCCTGGGGTCATGAACCCAACAACACAGAGACATAACAGACATGATGACAGCTAGTCTTCCTGGGGTCCTGAACCCAACAACACAGAGACATAACAGACATGATGACAGCTAGTCTTCCTGGGGTCATGAACCCAACAACACAGAGACATAACAGACATGATGACAGCTAGTCTTCCTGAACCCAACAACACAGAGACATAACAGACATGATGACAGCTAGTCTTCCTGGGGTCCTGAACCCAACAACACAGAGACATAACAGACATGATGACAGCTAGTCTTCCTGGGGTCATGAACCCAACAACACAGAGACATAACAGACATGATGACAGCTAGTCTTCCTGGGGTCATGAACCCAACAACACAGAGACATAACAGACATGATGACAGCTAGTCTTCCTGAACCCAACAACACAGAGACATAACAGACATGATGACAGCTAGTCTTCCTGGGGTCATGAACCCAACAACACAGAGACATAACAGACATGATGACAGCTAGTCTTCCTGGGGTCCTAAACACAACAACACAGAGACATAACAGACATGATGACAGCTAGTCTTCCTGGGGTCATGAACCCAACAACACAGAGACATAACAGACATGATGACAGCTAGTCTTCCTGGGGTCATGAACCCAACAACACAGAGACATAACAGACATGATGACAGCTAGTCTTCCTGGGGTCCTAAACACAACAACACAGAGACATAACAGACATGATGACAGCTAGTCTTCCTGGGGTCATGACCCCAACAACACAGAGACATAACAGACATGATGACAGCTAGTCTTCCTGGGGTCATGAACCCAACAACACAGAGACATAACAGACATGATGACAGCTAGTCTTCCTGAACCCAACAACACAGAGACATAACAGACATGATGACAGCTAGTCTTCCTGGGGTCATGAACCCAACAACACAGAGACATAACAGACATGATGACAGCTAGTCTTCCTGGGGTCATGAACCCAACAACACAGAGACATAACAGACATGATGACAGCTAGTCTTCCTGGGGTCATGAACCCAACAACACAGAGACATAACAGACATGATGACAGCTAGTCTTCCTGGGGTCCTGAACCCAACAACACAGAGACATAACAGACATGATGACAGCTAGTCTTCCTGGGGTCATGAACCCAACAACACAGAGACATAACAGACATGATGACAGCTAGTCTTCCTGGGGTCATGAACACAACAACACAGAGACATAACAGACATGATGACAGCTAGTCTTCCTGGGGTCATGAACACAACAACACAGAGACATAACAGACATGATGACAGCTAGTCTTCCTGGGGTCCTGAACCCAACAACACAGAGACATAACAGACATGATGACAGCTAGTCTTCCTGGGGTCATGAACCCAACAACACAGAGACATAACAGACATGATGACAGCTAGTCTTCCTGGGGTCATGAACACAACAACACAGAGACATAACAGACATGATGACAGCTAGTCTTCCTGGGGTCCTGAACCCAACAACACAGAGACATAACAGACATGATGACAGCTAGTCTTCCTGAACCCAACAACACAGAGACATAACAGACATGATGACAGCTAGTCTTCCTGGGGTCATGAACCCAACAACACAGAGACATAACAGACATGATGACAGCTAGTCTTCCTGAACCCAACAACACAGAGACATAACAGACATGATGACAGCTAGTCTTCCTGGGGTCCTGAACCCAACAACACAGAGACATAACAGACATGATGACAGCTAGTCTTCCTGAACACAACAACACAGAGACATAACAGACACGATGACAGCTAGTCTTCCTGAACCCAACAACACAGAGACATAACAGACATGATGACAGCTAGTCTTCCTGGGGTCCTAAACACAACAACACAGAGACATAACAGACATGATGACAGCTAGTCTTCCTGGGGTTATGAACCCAACAACACAGAGACATAACAGACATGATGACAGCTAGTCTTCCTGAACACAACAACACAGAGACATAACAGACACGATGACAGCTAGTCTTCCTGAACCCAACAACACAGAGACATAACAGACATGATGACAGCTAGTCTTCCTGGGGTCCTAAACACAACAACACAGAGACATAACAGACATGATGACAGCTAGTCTTCCTGGGGTCCTGAACCCAACAACACAGAGACATAACAGACATGATGACAGCTAGTCTTCCTGGGGTCCTGAACCCAACAACACAGAGACATAACAGACATGATGACAGCTAGTCTTCCTGAACCCAACAACACAGAGACATAACAGACATGATGACAGCTAGTCTTCCTGGGGTCCTGAACCCAACAACACAGAGACATAACAGACATGATGACAGCTACTCTTCCTGAACCCAACAACACA
>NW_026290857.1:382500-390000 GCF_023373465.1 Oncorhynchus keta | reverse complement strand
GGGGAGGGAGGGAGAGAGAGGAGGAGAGGTGGAGGAGGAGAGGAGGAGGAGAGGTGGAGGAAGAGAGGAGAGGCGGAGAGGGGGAGAGGAGTAAGACAGGCTAGGTGGAGGAGAGGGAGGAGGAGGAGAGGTGGAGGAGGAGGAGGGGTGGAGGAGGTGGAGGAGGAGGAGAGGTGGAGGAGAGGTGGAGGAGGAGGCAGGTTTTAACTGTAAACAGCTTCTGAGAGAGGCACACCTCCCACACCTCCCTTCCACACCTCCCACTACTAAAGACAGTCATACACCTCCCTCCCTGGGCCCCAAACAAGCAGATGTCTTTAATCAGGTCACACTAAACACAAACACACACACATTCACCATGCTTGTCTCTGATTCTCCCAGCTATTTGTCTTCATATATCCCCCAAAACTGACATGTCGTGCTATTGACTTAATCTTAATTGAATGGTTGAATTGAGGGTGAGTGTTCATGTGTATTGAATTTAAATATAAACACACCATGTAAAGTGTTGGTCCCATGTTTCATGAGCTGAAATAAAATCTCCCAGAAATGTTCCGTACACAAAAAATATATATTTCTCTCAAATGTTATGCACAAATGAGTTTGCATCCCTGTTAGTGAGCATTTCTCCTTTCTCAAGATAATCCATCCACTTGACAGATGTGGCATATCAAGGAGCTGATTAAACAGCATGATCATTACACAGGTGCACCTTGTGCTGGGGACAATAAAATGTGCAGTTTTGTCAAGCAACACAATGTCACAGATGTCTCAAGTTCTGAGGGAGAGTGCAATTGGCACGCTGACTGCAGGAATGTCCACCAGAGCTGTTGCCACATAATTGAATGTTAATTTCTCTACCATAAGCTTAGATAATTACACGTGGAGGGCAGACTGTGGGCCGAGCCAGACCACACTGTGGGAGACGGATGGATGGAGGAACGGGTGGATGGGGATGCCGCGCGCGCGTGTGTGTGTGTGTGTTGTGTGCAGCATGTGTATGTGTGTGTGTGTGTGTGTGTGTGTGTGTGTGTGTGTGTGTGCGTGTGTAGCATGTGTATGTGTGTGTGTGTGTGTGTGTACAGTATGTGTGTATGTACAATATGTGTGTACAGTATGTGTACAGTGTGTGTGTGTGTGTGTGTGTGTGTGTGTGTGTGTGTGTGTGTGTGTGTGTGTGTGTGTGTGTGTGTGTGTAGCATGTGTATGTGTGTGTGTGTGTGTGTGTGTGTGTGTGTGTGTGTGTGTGTGTGTGTGTGTGTGTGTGTGTGTGTGTGTGTGTGTGTGTGTGTGTGTGTGTGTGTGTGTGTGTGTGTGTGTGTGTGTGTGTGTGTGTGTGTGTGTGTGTGTGTGTGTGTGTGTGTGTGTGTGTGTGTGTGTGTAGCATGACTGTCTGGACCTTTAGTAGTGGGAGGGGTATGACTGTCTGGACCTTTAGTGATGGGAGGGGTATGACTGTCTGGACCTTTAGTGGTGGGAGGGGTATGTCTGGACTGTCTGGACCTTTAGTAGTGGGAGGGGTAGACTGACTGTCTGGACCTTTAGTGGAGGGGTATGTGGGTAGTGGGAGGGGTATGACTGTCTGGACCTTTAGTAGTGGGGGGTATGACTGTCTGGACCTTTAGTGGTGGGAGGGGTATGACTGTCTGGACCTTTAGTGGGAGGGGTATGACTGTCTGTGGGAGGGGTATGACTGTCTGGACCTTTAGTGATGGGAGGGGTATGACTGTCTGGACCTTTAGTGATGGGAGGGGTATGACTGTCTGGACCTTTAGTGATGGGAGGGGTATGACTGTCTGGACCTTTAGTGATGGGAGGGGTATGACTGTCTGGACCTTTAGTGATGGGAGGGGTATGACTGTCTGGACCTTTAGTAGTGGGAGGGGTATGACTGTCTGGACCTTTAGTGGTGGGAGGGGTATGACTGTCTGGACCTTTAGTGATGGGAGGGGTATGACTGTCTGGACCTTTAGTGATGGGAGGGGTATGACTGTCTGGACCTTTAGTGGTGGGAGGGGTATGACTGTCTGGACCTTTAGTGATGGGAGGGGTATGACTGTCTGGACCTTTAGTGGTGGGAGGGGTATGACTGTCTGGACCTTTAGTAGTGGGAGGGGTATGACTGTCTGGACCTTTAGTGGTGGGAGGGGTATGACTGTCTGGACCTTTAGTGAGTGGGAGGGGTATGACTGTCTGGACCTTTAGTGATGGGAGGGGTATGACTGTCTGGACCTTTAGTGATGGGAGGGGTATGACTGTCTGGACCTTTAGTGGTGGGAGGGGTATGACTGTCTGGACCTTTAGTGTGGGAGGGGTATGACTGTCTGGACCTTTAGTGATGGGAGGGGTATGACTGTCTGGACCTTTAGTGTGGGAGGGGTATGACTGTCTGGACCTTTAGTGGTGGGAGGGGTATGACTGTCTGGACCTTTAGTGGTGGGAGGGGACTGTATGACTGTCTGGACCTTTAGTGATGGGAGGGGTATGACTGTCTGGACCTTTAGTGATGGGAGGGGTATGACTGTCTGGACCTTTAGTGGTGGGAGGGACTGTCTGGATGACTGTCTGGACCTTTAGTGATGGGAGGGGTATGACTGTCTGGACCTTTAGTGATGGGAGGGGTATGACTGTCTGGACCTTTAGTAGTGGGAGGGGTATGACTGTCTGGACCTTTAGTGATGGGAGGGGTATGACTGTCTGGACCTTTAGTGGTGGGAGGGGTATGACTGTCTGGACCTTTAGTAGTGGGAGGGGTATGACTGTCTGGACCTTTAGTAGTGGGAGGGGTATGACTGTCTGGACCTTTAGTGGTGGGAGGGGTATGACTGTCTGGACCTTTAGTGATGGGAGGGGTATGACTGTCTGGACCTTTAGTGATGGGAGGGGTATGACTGTCTGGACCTTTAGTGGTGGGAGGGGTATGACTGTCTGGACCTTTAGTGGTGGGAGGGGTATGACTGTCTGGACCTTTAGTGGTGGGAGGGGTATGACTGTCTGGACCTTTAGTGATGGGAGGGGTATGACTGTCTGGACCTTTAGTGGTGGGAGGGGTATGACTGTCTGGACCTTTAGTGATGGGAGGGGTATGACTGTCTGGACCTTTAGTGATGGGAGGGGTATGACTGTCTGGACCTTTAGTGATGGGAGGGGTATGACTGTCTGGACCTTTAGTGATGGGAGGGGTATGACTGTCTGGACCTTTAGTGGTGGGAGGGGTATGACTGTCTGGACCTTTAGTGGTGGGAGGGGTATGACTGTCTGGACCTTTAGTGGTGGGAGGGGTATGACTGTCTGGACCTTTAGTGATGGGAGGGGTATGACTGTCTGGACCTTTAGTGATGGGAGGGGTAGGTCTGGTATGACTGTCTGGACCTTTAGTGGTGGGAGGGGTATGACTGTCTGGACCTTTAGTGGTGGGAGGGGTATGACTGTCTGGACCTTTAGTGGTGGGAGGGGTATGACTGTCTGGACCTTTAGTAGTGGGAGGGGTATGACTGTCTGGACCTTTAGTGGTGGGAGGGGTATGACTGTCTGGACCTTTAGTGGTGGGAGGGGTATGACTGTCTGGACCTTTAGTGGTGGGAGGGGTATGACTGTCTGGACCTTTAGTGGTGGGAGGGGTATGACTGTCTGGACCTTTAGTGATGGGAGGGGTGGACTGTGGGAGGGGTATGACTGTCTGGACCTTTAGTGGGATGGGAGGGGTATGACTGTCTGGACCTTTAGTGATGGGAGGGGTATGACTGTCTGGACCTTTAGTGATGGGAGGGGTATGACTGTCTGGACCTTTAGTGATGGGAGGGGTATGACTGTCTGGACCTTTAGTGATGGGAGGGGTATGACTGTCTGGACCTTTAGTGGTGGGAGGGGTATGACTGTCTGGACCTTTAGTGATGGGAGGGGTATGACTGTCTGGACCTTTAGTGATGGGAGGGGTATGACTGTCTGGACCTTTAGTGGTGGGAGGGGACTGTCTGGATGACTGTCTGGACCTTTAGTGATGGGAGGGGTATGACTGTCTGGACCTTTAGTGATGGGAGGGGTATGACTGTCTGGACCTTTAGTGATGGGAGGGGTATGACTGTCTGGACCTTTAGTGGTGGGAGGGGTATGACTGTCTGGACCTTTAGTGATGGGAGGGACTGTCTGGATGACTGTCTGGACCTTTAGTGATGGGAGGGGTATGACTGTCTGGACCTTTAGTGATGGGAGGGGTATGACTGTCTGGACCTTTAGTGATGGGAGGGGTATGACTGTCTGGACCTTTGATGGGAGTGACTGGGGAGGTGTGGGAGGGGTGACTGTCTGGACCTTTAGTGATGGGAGGGGTATGACTGTCTGGACCTTTAGTGGTGGGAGGGGTATGACTGTCTGGACCTTTAGTGATGGGAGGGGTATGACTGTCTGGACCTTTAGTGATGGGAGGGGTATGACTGTCTGGACCTTTAGTGATGGGAGGGGTATGACTGTCTGGACCTTTAGTGATGGGACCTTTAGGGGGAGGGGTATGACTGTCTGGACCTTTAGTGGTGGGAGGGGTATGACTGTCTGGACCTTTAGTGGTGGGAGGGGTATGACTGTCTGGACCTTTAGTGATGGGAGGGGTATGACTGTCTGGACCTTTAGTGATGGGAGGGGTATGACTGTCTGGACCTTTAGTGATGGGAGGGGTATGACTGTCTGGACCTTTAGTGATGGGAGGGGTATGACTGTCTGGACCTTTAGTGATGGGAGGGGTATGACTGTCTGGACCTTTAGTGATGGGAGGGGTATGACTGTCTGGACCTTTAGTGATGGGAGGGGGACCTATGACTGTCTGGACCTTTAGTGATGGGAGGGGTATGACTGTCTGGACCTTTAGTGATGGGAGGGGTATGACTGTCTGGACCTTTAGTGATGGGAGGGGTATGACTGTCTGGACCTTTAGTGGTGGGAGGGGTATGACTGTCTGGACCTTTAGTGATGGGAGGGGTATGACTGTCTGGACCTTTAGTGATGGGAGGGGTATGACTGTCTGGACCTTTAGTGAGTGGGAGGGGTATGACTGTCTGGACCTTTAGTGATGGGAGGGGTATGACTGTCTGGACCTTTAGTGATGGGAGGGGTATGACTGTCTGGACCTTTAGTGATGGGAGGGGTATGACTGTCTGGACCTTTAGTGATGGGAGGGGTATGACTGTCTGGACCTTTAGTGAGTGGGAGGGGGAGGGGTATGACTGTCTGGACCTTTAGTGGTGGGAGGGGTATGACTGTCTGGACCTTTAGTGATGGGAGGGGTATGACTGTCTGGACCTTTAGTGATGGGAGGGGTATGACTGTCTGGACCTTTAGTGAGTGGGAGGGGTATGACTGTCTGGACCTTTAGTGATGGGAGGGGTATGACTGTCTGGACCTTTAGTGGTGGGAGGGGTATGACTGTCTGGACCTTTAGTGGTGGGGGAGGGGTATGACTGTCTGGACCTTTAGTGGTGGGAGGGGTATGACTGTCTGGACCTTTAGTGATGGGAGGGGTATGACTGTCTGGACCTTTAGTGATGGGAGGGGTATGACTGTCTGGACCTTTAGTGATGGGAGGGGTATGACTGTCTGGACCTTTAGTGATGGGAGGGGTATGACTGTCTGGACCTTTAGTGATGGGAGGGGTATGACTGTCTGGACCTTTAGTGATGGGAGGGGTATGACTGTCTGGACCTTTAGTGATGGGAGGGGTATGACTGTCTGGACTTTAGTCTGACTGTCTGGACCTTTAGTGGTGGGAGGACTGTCTGGACCTTTAGTGGTGGGAGAGACTGTCTGGACCTTTAGTGAC
The DNA here is from genome assembly GCF_023373465.1 of Oncorhynchus keta. Classification (NCBI taxonomy): domain Eukaryota; kingdom Metazoa; phylum Chordata; class Actinopteri; order Salmoniformes; family Salmonidae; genus Oncorhynchus; species Oncorhynchus keta. Next base: position 384,191 of record NW_026290857.1, on the reverse strand, counting down.
TGTCTGGACCTTTAGTGATGGGAGGGGTATGACTGTCTGGACCTTTAGTGATGGGAGGGGTATGACTGTCTGGACCTTTAGTGATGGGAGGGGTATGACTGTCTGGACCTTTAGTGATGGGAGGGGGTATGACTGTCTGGACCTTTAGTGATGGGAGGGGTATGACTGTCTGGACCTTTAGTGATGGGAGGGGACTATGACTGTCTGGACCTTTAGTGATGGGAGGGGTATGACTGTCTGGACCTTTAGTGATGGGAGGGGTATGACTGTCTGGACCTTTAGTGATGGGAGGGGTATGACTGTCTGGACCTTTAGTGATGGGAGGGGTATGACTGTCTGGACCTTTAGTGGTGGGAGGGGTATGACTGTCTGGACCTTTAGTGGTGGGAGGGGTATGACTGTCTGGACCTTTAGTAGTGGGAGGGGTATGACTGTCTGGACCTTTAGTGGTGGGAGGGGTGACTGTGGGAGGGGTATGACTGTCTGGACCTTTAGTGATGGGAGGGGTATGACTGTCTGGACCTTTAGTGGTGGGAGGGGGAGGGTATGACTGTCTGGACCTTTAGTGATGGGAGGGGTATGACTGTCTGGACCTTTAGTGGGACTGTCTGGAGGGGGAGGGGTATGACTGTCTGGACCTTTAGTAGTGGGAGGGGTATGACTGTCTGGACCTTTAGTGATGGGAGGGGTATGACTGTCTGGACCTTTAGTGATGGGAGGGGTATGACTGTCTGGACCTTTAGTGATGGGAGGGGTATGACTGTCTGGACCTTTAGTGATGGGAGGGGTATGACTGTCTGGACCTTTAGTGGTGGGAGGGGTATGACTGTCTGGACCTTTAGTGATGGGAGGGGTATGACTGTCTGGACCTTTAGTGATGGGAGGGGTATGACTGTCTGGACCTTTAGTGGTGGGAGGGGTATGACTGTCTGGACCTTTAGTGATGGGAGGGGTATGACTGTCTGGACCTTTAGTGATGGGAGGGGTATGACTGTCTGGACCTTTAGTGATGGGAGGGGTATGACTGTCTGGACCTTTAGTGATGGGAGGGGTATGACTGTCTGGACCTTTAGTGATGGGAGGGGTATGACTGTCTGGACCTTTAGTAGTGGGAGGGGTATGACTGTCTGGACCTTTAGTGATGGGAGGGGTATGACTGTCTGGACCTTTAGTGATGGGGAGGGGGGAGGGGTATGACTGTCTGGACCTTTAGTGGTGGGAGGGGTATGACTGTCTGGACCTTTAGTGATGGGAGGGGTATGACTGTCTGGACCTTTAGTGATGGGAGGGGTATGACTGTCTGGACCTTTAGTGATGGGAGGGGTATGACTGTCTGGACCTTTAGTGATGGGAGGGGGACCTATGACTGTCTGGACCTTTAGTGATGGGAGGGGGAGGGGTATGACTGTCTGGACCTTTAGTGATGGGAGGGGTATGACTGTCTGGACCTTTAGTGGGGAGGGGGAGGGGTATGACTGTCTGGACCTTTAGTGGTGGGAGGGGTATGACTGTCTGGACCTTTAGTGGTGGGAGGGGTATGACTGTCTGGACCTTTAGTGATGGGAGGGGTATGACTGTCTGGACCTTTAGTGATGGGAGGGGTATGACTGTCTGGACCTTTAGTGATGGGAGGGGTATGACTGTCTGGACCTTTAGTGATGGGAGGGGTATGACTGTCTGGACCTTTAGTG